>NC_134688.1:471997647-472020264 GCF_050947455.1 Rhinoderma darwinii
GACTGTTTTATCCAATATTCATTGCTTTACTGGGAATTGCAGCAAGGTAAACTATGCCGTACCAGAATCTGTATAGATAGATTAGCCCTATCCCCACATAATAATAAATATTGTGACTGGATAACGCGGCCATAGAGCGTCCGGGTAACGCGGCCATAGAGCGTCCGGGTAACGCGGCCATAGAGCGTCCGGGTAACGCGGCCATAGAGCGTCCGAGTAACGCGGCCATAGAGCGTCCGGGTAACGCGGCCATAGAGCGTCCGGGTAACGCGGCCATAGAGCGTCCGGGTAACGCGGCCATAGAGCGTCCGGGTAACGCGGCCATAGAGCGTCCGGGTACCGCGACCGGGTATCGCGGCCATACCGCGTCCGGGTAACGCGGCCATACCGCGACCGGGTAACGCGGCCATACTTACCTCTGCGTTTGGCTTCGCTCTACCACTGTGCGTGCGTAAAAAATATGCCCCTTTATACCGCCATACAATGCTCAAATAATGTGACCCCATAATCGCTCCATACATAAGTAATCTAATGACCGTGCTATACAAGATGCAGGGTGGTCACAAGCCTAGGGGGCAAGGCCATCTGTGGCCGCCACTCAGCAGGTGAAAGTGATGCATCCGGTGAGGTCGCGCGCTCTGAAGACCGGGTGCCCCTCATTTTCCAACTCTTGATACCTTCATGCGGAACCTAGAACCTGGTCCAGATCGATACCTCAAAATCTTCTCCTATGCTGCCTCCCTGCATGTTGGTTACTCATTCCCTCCCCCTGGAATCTACCCATTGTTCTTTCTAGATTGTAAGCTCCTATAGCCGGGGCTCTCACTTCTAATGTATCTACCCTATATGTGTATTGCGAAGCCTTTATGGTCTCTTTTTGTATGGGTCCTTATCAATGTTTTACCTGCAATTTTAGGAGTTCCAAAGTACATAGAGCAACATGTCCTATAAGATAATTGTAATTATTGCTGCGATTTCAGCAAGTCCTGATTCTCCGTTGACTTTGAGTTGTGACGCCATCTTTACTACATGACACTGAAAGGCCACAAAGTGAGCCTGCCTTTTGATCTGCAGCATTTTCCTAATATACCTGATAAGTTGTGGCTTCGTTTTTATACTACAGAGAATTGTTCCTGTCCTTAAAATCTCAGCCGCCTCTTGTCACCACAAGGGGGCGATCTTTATAGAATCTGCATACAGGTGAATGCAAACTATATAGATCGCTCCCTAGTGGTGACAACAGGCAGGCGCTGCATCAAGTAAATTACAGTCTGTGTAATAATCATATGTTCCTCTCTCGCAGGATGCAGTTACTCAGGAAAGTGTCCAAGGTCTGGAAGACGGACGGACTGAACTCCTGCACCTATAAGCTGCTCTCCGTCGAACACGAGCCTCTGTACATCAACATCACAGTTGATATAGGAAAACCGCACCACTAGCCAGACGGACGATCTCAGCTCTGCAGCGCCGGAACCTCCGAGTATTTCACCGGATTACGCTGTTACTTATCCCAGCTGGCAGACGATGGGTGAAAGATCGGATATTTGTCGACTGATCAATTGAATGTTGATGATAAAATGCCCAGCCGCTGCCGGAACGCAGACCCCGGACTGACGGTGACGCACGCCCAGCGGCGGGGTACATACCAAACACTCTGACGTCAAGGATTGTTTACAATACAACTGGGGGTGAAGACCCCCATCATTGCCTGCCCGAGCCCCGACTTTTAGCTTTCAAACTTTAGAACAATCGAAGCTTTATTAGACGGATGTTTGTATACAATGACGTACAGATTGAGAAAATCACATTCCAGCTCTTTGTTATACCTGCGCTATTACCGCGGAGAAGCCGCACATTTATTTGACATTTTCTGATTAAAAAAATAAAACGTTAACATTTTTCTCTTTTTTTTTTTTTTTGAGATTGGGGGAATTTGTTCGTTTTGAGGGTGTTTAGAGAACAGATTTTTTTTCTGGGTGTCACATGTAAAGTGAACCCCCAAATCATAAATGAAGCCCTAATGTCGTGTGCCGGCCGTGTCCCATCTTTCCATGAGTCGGGTCTGTTTTCATGGACCCGATTTGGCCTGTGAAAACTATCGGGTGCCACGAAAAACGGCCCGAGTGGCAATCAGCCGTTTGCAACTGCACGAACTCCATAGCCGCTGTAGCACCTTGTGCCGCCCTGGGCTAGAACGCGGTGACCACACATAACGGAGGATTCTCTGATGAACGGATCCGTTATATGAAAAGTTATGACCTAAAAAATATAATCTATCAAAAACGTAGACGTGTGTTGGCAGTGCCAGCCTTGGGTATACTGATTTATGTTTGCGGCTGCGGACAATGATCTGACTTTTATAATATGCAGCAATTTTCCAGATATTTGTGCCCATTGTTTCTCTGTTTGATCTGGCACCAGGGCTGGTCAACCTCCGCAACAATTGTGGTGCCAGGTCACCAGTATGCCACACTGCTCCCCCTCCCCCCTGGGAATTAGCAGAGATGCCAAGATTACACCCAGCTGAGACCTGGCACAAAAGCACATCAAACCTGTGACATTTTATACTGCCAGGTCCTGTCTATAGCTGCACTTAAGCAAGTTCCCAATCAGCAGCACAGAGTATTTCAGAAGCTGAGTGCGCTGATCCTAGAGGGGCAGGGTCATGATGTGAAAAGGGGGACGAAGACAAGTGGGAAGTCAGAGTTACATAGTGGAAGGAGCAGGTACCCCAGCAGCACAGATTATTTTAGGAGCGGAGAACTGATCCGAGTGGGGGCAACACTACATGTGACAGGGGCGAAACTAGAAAGTGCTCGGCCCCGTAGGAAACTTGAGAATTCTCCCCCTTTAAGTCTACGTCCCCTTAGCAGCTGCTATTGTCATGTGAGATGGGGAATGGAGACAAGTTTGAGGCATAGGCAGTTAGTGGTAGGAGTAGGTTCTCTAGCAGCACAGAGTATTTCAGAAGAGAGTGGGCTGTGATCTGTGCACTCGGGATGATTGTGAGGACAGGGCTGCATGTGACAGGAGGAGAATGGAGATAATTGGGAGGACAGACCAGGAGTAACATAGTTGAGGAAGAAGAGTCCTCAGCAGTGCAGAGTATTTCAGAAGAGGAACCTGCTTATTTTGTGGAAGGTCATGGACAGGGTTACAATACTCGTAAAAATGACCGCCTTAAACTTCATGGATGTTGCAGGTTTATATGTTCGGCTATTGAGCAACTTACAAGGTTGTTTGATCAGATTCCCTTTGCGGGATGTTTGCTGCGCAGTTATAAACCGCACGCAACGCTGACCTAAAAAAACCCCAAACTGCTCTGTCAACAATTCACATCTTTATGGGACTGTGGAAGTTATTAAACTGTGTAATAGGTTTACTCAGGGCGGGGGTCATAGCGAGGAATGGCAGATGAAAAAAAACGACAGACGTGGATCTAAATCTTTGCCGTGCCTCCCGGCGCTCAGGTGAAAGAAAAGCAGAACATAAATGTGCCCTCGTTCCTCTAAGGGCCTCTTTACAATGCCAGCTAAAGGGTTAAAATAAAGAGCCAGCCACTGCCCTCCCAATATACAGTGCAGACATGTCCCACCCTACAATGTATCTGCTACTGCCCCCATATACAGTGCAGACATGTCCCACCATACAATGCGCTGTATATAGGGGACTGTAGCGGATACATTATATTGTGGGACATGTCTGCACTGTATAGAGGGGACTGTAGCGGATACATTATATGGTGGGACATGTCTGCACTGTATAGAGGGGGCTGTAGTGGATACATTGTATGGTGGGGCATGTCTGCTCTGTATATAGGGGGCTGTAGTGGATACAGACATGTCCCACCATACAATGTATCCACTACAGCCCCCTCTATACAGTGCAGACATGTCACACCATATAATGCATCAGCTACAGCCCCCCTCTATACAGTGCAGACATGTCACACCATATAAAGTATCCGCTACATGCCCTCTATACAGTGCATCAGCTACAGTCCCCTCTATACAGTGCAGACATGTCCCACCATACAATGCACTGTATAAAGGGGACTGTAGCGGATACAGACATGCCCCACCATACCATACAATGCATCAGCCCCCCTATATACAGTGCAGACATGCCCCACCATACAAAGTATCAGCTACATGCACAACCATACAAAGCTGCAGTCCCCATATAGTGTTAGGCCCAACACATACAAACATTTTTTTTGTGCGGCCGCAAATCTGCAGGTAACTTGCGGCCCCATTCATTTCAATAGGCCCATGTACACGACCGTGGTTCCCACAGTCCATGCATTGCCCAGGAGCCTGGAGTGTTTTGCGGTCCAGGCTCATAGAAAGGAGTGCGGGCGGCTCGCGGATGACACTCCGCGGCCGTCCAAGCCGAAAATCACGGTCGCACGCACCACTACGGTCGTGTACACAAGGCCTTAGACAAAGTAATCCTCATGAGTAAGACCATTATTGCGGTTTTACACATTGTACTGGGTGTCCAGATCCCAGAACCTTCCAGGACTCCGCAGAGGTCCACAAGGAAGGAAATCCCCCTGTTTATTATAGAATAATTATGAAGATTCGATGTAGATCATAATAATTACAGATTAATTAGTGCAGGAAGTTACTCGGGATCGGTAATTAGCGGTTTTCCTTTTATTAGAATCGCCAGGCAAAGCTACTAGACAAATACACTTAATTTTTGTGTGAGGAAATCAGAGGAATTGCTCGAGCTTACAATGATACAATTTTGCTTTATTCCTAAACAATAGGCAATCGCGGCCGGATTCCATAAATCACGGAGCGGGAGAAGACAATGGTATTTACAATTCCAACTACTTCAAAAGATTTATCAGACCGTGCAGTCAACCATTGCGATAAGAATGTTTAGTAATCTATATCGCTGGTGGGGGAAGGGCAGTCATAAAATCTTGTATATCAATTATATTGGCCTCTTAAAGGGGAGTTCCATAAAAATCCTAAAAGCTCCAAAAGGCCTTCCCCTCCGAGTCATTTCCCCTTTCCCACCTTGCAGATACTTTTTGGGGGGTAAAATAGGACAAGACCATTTGAGTGCATATAGAAGGTTTTGCAAATACTCTCACTTTTTATGTTATACCAGTGAGTGTTGGAACCAAAAAGGTGTATACCACCAGTGTTATATAAATTTGTATTGAGGAAAGGACAAGTAGGACAAGAGTAATGGTTCCTTTGAAGAAATGTGAAAAATAAAAAAACTTTATTAGAGATTTTTTAAAAATAAATAATTTTTAATATTAAAAAATTATATATTCCAATGTTGGTCTATTATGTTGTGGTGTGGATGACCCCTGTCAAACACCAAGGGTAAAATAAGCCTAAGAGTTAATTATCTATCATATATTTCTGTAATACACTATTATAATCAGACTTGCTTGTAGTATATTACTTTATAACAAGCTTAATTGTTGCTCTATTTTGAGCTAGGTCTATTATATCAGAGTTAAGTAACCATAGGGCAGTGATTTTTTCAGTATGCTGTATTCACATATTCTCAATGTATCAATGCTTTGTATTTGTATACTTTGAGTGTATCAATGTTGTGCTGTATTCACATGCACTGATTGTATCAATGTTGGCTGTGAGTAAGTGTCTTGTCGTTCTCACCATGTGAAGGATGACAGGCAAAACCGCAATAGATATATTGCTGGGAAATTTAAATTCACCGTTGGTTACACTTATTGTGATGTGCCAGTTGATCAGCCTGGCAATCTAGATCGAGATGATATAGGTCAATCACCAGCGCTATATTTTTCTGCCAGTGGTGAAGTGCACTATATGAGGTACACTTATAGTTGGATGCTAATAGTAGGTTAGACACCAGTCAAGTGTCATGTGCATCGCTAACCATCGCTAGCACCTGCTTCTAGGATACACAGTTTTAGTATAGTGCCCTACGTTAATATGCCTTGAATTTACTATGTCAGCGGCTAGAGCGTAAGCACCGCTGGATTCGGAGAGCGCAGGGCAGAATTTTCTAAAGTATTAGAACTGAGCAATCTCTGTGTGCCGTTATGATGTTACAGTGGACGCTAGCAGTGATTTCATCTGTCAGCGTTCGGCGAGATTGCCGGGTGAGCTGTCTCATGTACCGCTGTGAGAGCTATGTGGACGCCGCTGTCAGTGAATTAACTCGGCAGCGTTCGCCAGAAATCCTCGATCTCCCACTGGGACAGGCAAGAGAAAATAGCTGGGCTCAAAGTTAGATTGACTATTGGATTGTATTACAGATTAAGATAGATGCTAGACCTTATACATTGGTATCGTACATTCGTATGGCTAGACACCCGACGCGCGTTTCGCCGGCATTCCGGCTTCCTCTTGGGGTGTGACCCGCCGGTTTTGGCGCCCTTAAATACGGTAAGTGCTGATTGACAGCTAAAAGGGCCAATAGTATTTGGAATTGTGACAGTGTGTAATTGACAGGTGGATTGATTCCAAATGTCTGTCAGAAATGCTCAGTGTTGTGTATTTTCAAAAAGACCATTTATCAAAAAGAGGAAGCCGGAATGCCGGCGAAACGCGCGTCGGGTGTCTAGCCATACGAATGTACGATACCAATGTATAAGGTCTAGCATCTATCTTAATCTGTAATACAATCCAATAGTCAATCTAACTTTGAGCCCAGCTATTTTCTCTTGCCTGTCCCAGTGGGAGATCGAGGATTTCTGGCGAACGCTGCCGAGTTAATTCACTGACAGCGGCGTCCACATAGCTCTCACAGCGGTACATGAGACAGCTCACCCGGCAATCTCGCCGAACGCTGACAGATGAAATCACTGCTAGCGTCCACTGGAACATCATAACGGCACACAGAGATTGCTCAGTTCTAATACTTTAGAAAATTCTGCCCTGCGCTCTCCGAATCCAGCGGTGCTTACGCTCTAGCCGCTGACATAGTAAATTCAAGGCATATTAACGTAGGGCACTATACTAAAACTGTTTATCCTAGAAGCAGGTGCTAGCGATGGTTAGCGATGCACATGACACTTGACTGGTGTCTAACCTACTATTAGCATCCAACTATAAGTGTACCTCATATAGTGCACTTCACCACTGGCAGAAAAATATAGCGCTGGTGATTGACCTATATCATCTCGATCTAGATTGCCAGGCTGATCAACTGGCACATCACAATAAGTGTAACCAACGGTGAATTCAAATTTCCCAGCAATATATCTATTGCGGTTTTGCCTGTCATCCTTCACATGGTGAGAACGACAAGACACTTACTCACAGCCAACATTGATACAATCAGTGCATGTGAATATAGCACAACATTGATACACTCAAAGTATACAAATACAAAGCATTGATACATTGAGAATATGTGAATACAGCATACTGAAAAATCACTGCCCTATGGTTACTTAACTCTGATATAATAGACCTAGCTCAAAATAGAGCAACAATTAAGCTTGTTATAAAGTAATATACTACAAGCAAGTCTGATTATAATAGTGTATTACAGGAATATACGATAGATAATTAACTCTTAGGCTTATTTTACCCTTGGTGTTTGACAGGGGTCATCCACACCACAACATAATAGACCAACATTGGAATATATAATTTTTTAATATTAAAAATTATTTATTTTTAAAAAATCTCTAATAAAGTTTTTTTATTTTTCACATTTCTTCAAAGGAACCATTACTCTTGTCCTACTTGTCCTTTCCTCAATACAAATCCATTTGAGTGCATGTTGTGCTAGTATTAAAAAAAAAAAAAAAAATCAGTTCCTGGGTGACAACTAATATTGCCGCCAATGCAGCTTCCTCGGTTGTCACCTTGAAGGAAAATTTGCATGGCGTGATGCTTTCCGGCATCCGAGGTAGCTGCATAGCTAGGCAGATTTGATGTTCAGGACTGGGTGACAACCCCGATGGCAGCCATATTGGTTGTCACCCAGTTTTCCCAAAAACAGATATATGTGAAATAGTTCAGAGAGGATATATTTTCCTTGGTGATCCCTGAAGGTGGTGAATGACACATATTCCCGTAAGATAATTGTAGATATTTAAAGAATTTGTTTATAGCCTCATTTGCATAATACTCCACATAGCAGTTTACGATTAATAAAGTTTTTATACCCACAATGCACTGCACTCTGCTCATCCTGAGCTCCTGGTTAATGAATGGAATGCCAAAAGTACTGTGACACTTCGAGATACAGCAATGTGACATATGCCAAAAAGCTGGGTGACCACTCCAATGGGTACTGGAATCGTGGACATTAGGGGGGGTCACGAGGACCAGGGATTTACGAATTCTGGGTAATTACTTTGATTTAAGATGAAACGACCTTTCAGTCACTTCCCCCGCAGCCATAATAACCAGGAAACGTTTTGCGGTCAGAAAATAGTCGAGCCTCTTACAGAATTCGGTCACCAGAAGATGTAAGCTCCACCCCTCTGACTCCTTAGGGACAGGACTCTGCATTCAGATCTGCAATAAAGTTTGTCATGTGACACCTTATCTTTGAGGAATGGATGACCGGGTTCATAGCATGTGTGACAGGCCTTTTTTTTTTTTTTTAACCCTTGAACTCCTTCTTTGACACCAGGTGTACATGTTCCCAAACTGAAATTTACTCTCAGCTATGGCAAGTAAATGTCCCTACACCCGCCCCATGATAGGCGTACTTTAAGAGGACATTCGGTGCGATTGTGCCCTCTAGTGACGGATTTCGCCTATGAATGAGGGCCATGTTTGTTGTATGGCTTTACATGAGAATATAGAAATAATATATTGTTGAAGGTGATTTAAAGCGTGACGGATACGAAATGGAGGCATTTCAATAAGATGCTCATAAAGGGTTAACTATTAGGTGCCAGTAAAAGAGCTTACAAGGAGCTGTACACTGCCTGGTATCCAGCTGAACAGGACAATTGGGAGGAGCATTGTGAGCTACAGTCAGTTCTTCTTAGCCAATCAGCATCATCTTTAGTGTTTTCAGCATTGCTGATTGGCAGAGAGCAGCTGACAGACAGGAGTCTCCTTACTATGCTCCTCCCATAAGTCCTTTTCAGCAGGATGCCAGGCAAAATATACAAACCCTGGGGGCTCTTATCACAGGACCCCCACAGATCCAGAAAACAAAATAGTTTGTGGTTTGCTCTTAAATTTCCCCATATAAAAGTCCTGCTGTTTTTTTTTCTTTAGGGTTGTGTTGTTTTTAGCACTGCCCCACACAGCTATGATCATTAGTCTAAAATCCACCGCTCTGTCCACCATGCTTCACATTGCAGCTCTGCTTACTCAGGTTGCTGTGTACAATCTCAGCAGATTCCTATTACAAGAAGAATAAAAGAATATAAAACGACAAGTAATGAACCCAGCAGCGAGAAAAAAAAATCACAGCTAAATTAGAAAATAGAATATTTTTATTATCACACAATAAATATGAACAAATCTCCACTGACCGCTGAGTTATAATAAACGTCACGGCAAACGGGCGCGCCAATACTGAACCGCCCCACTGCAGATCAGTGGATGTGACCGGCGGGACTCCGGTTGAAACGGAAAGCCAAACGTTATATTAAATAGGTCATTAAAAAAACATGTTGATTTATCCAAGAAAGTGGAATCCACAACGAAGGAAGGCACCGAAATCATCATGTGAGGGATCAAGGCACGTCAGGGTTGTAAAAAAAAAAAAAAGACCCCTCCCCCCCCTCACTTATGGCAAGTCATTCCCTTTTATCAGTCTATAGTAAAAAGTGGGCGGAGCTCAGAGGAATGGGCGGAGCTCAGAGGAATAGGCGGAGCTCAGAGGAATAGGCGGGGACACAACCACCTTTTACACCAGAAACTGTTGTAAATTATGGCGCAAATCTACATTCTGACGCACGGATTGCCAGAGATGCGCCTAATATATTAAGAGGAATGCGCCTCTTAAAGGGGTTGTCCACTACCGGACAACTGATGGATAGGTCATCTGTATATGATCGGCGCAGGTCGGACACCCGGACCGCGCACTGATCAGCTGCTCCGGCTGCCTAGGGGGCACCTGACGTCCATGCCGGAAGCAGATGGCTCCGGTCACGGAATAGCGGCCGAGCTGCAGTATTCAAGTGAATAGGAGCAGAGTTGCTGTTCCGCAGCACGGCCGCTGTGTAGTGTACAGAGCCATCTGCCTCGGTACATTGTATACTGTGCAATAACTTCCGCTGCCCGCAGGCGCAGCTGACCGGTGCGGTGTCCGGGTGTCGGACCCCCACCGATCATATACTGATGACCGATCCTGTGGATAATTAATCAGTTGTCTGGTAGTGGACAAACCCTTTAACAAAATAGGCGCATTACACGCCAATTTTCTTTATATTTAGGCCCCCAATATCTCTGTTTTCTTGATCATTTTGACTGACACAGTCAAAGGATTGTTGCAAGAGAGATCTAACAGCAAGCAGAGCTATGGAAAAATGGTTTGAAATACAAAAGGGCCTCATTTTTCAAAACGTCTACCAGGAAAAAAACTGTTCTGGTTGCCCATAGCAACCAATCACAGCTCAGCTTTTATTTCTCAAACTGCTGTGGGAAAATGAAAGCTGCTCTCTGATTGGTTGCTATGGGCAACAAGGTCCAGTTTTACTATTGGACAGTTTTGATAAATGAGGTTCATTGTAAATACGCAAGACATTTGTTTTTCTTGCCCCTCACAACGCGCCGCCCCCCTCATCTGTGCTGAAGTACCGCGGCCGCCGTTAATACTCCGGGCGTGCGTCATACTAAATGTGCTCAAATACAATGATGATAATAATACACGTACATTGTAATTTGGGGTAAAAAAACAAAAAAAGCTGAAATGAAATTTTCACCTATAAATAAAAGTCCTTCATCTTCCTTCCAGCAGGTTTTGTGCAGCTATATCCGTTTCTTGGAAAGTTGGGTGGTGACCAATATGTCGCTATCACAGCTCCCACATCATCCAGCTTTCCTGAACAGTAAATCTCCCCAACTCTTCCGCAACCTAGGTATTGCTATAGAACTATCTGCCCTTCAGGACTCCAGGAAAGCTGGGTGACTCCCCTGTGCGAGCTGCCATGGCCGTCATTTTAATTGTCCCCCTGCTTTGCCAGATACAGACATAACTAAGAATGGGCTGAATGGAGCCATTAAAGGGTTATTCCCATCTCATAGGATTGCAATCGCTCTCTGATCGGTGGGGGGTCCGAGTGTCGGGATCACCATCGATCCTACAAAAAGCTTTCCCTGCACAGCGGCACTTTCAGCAACGCGCTGTACAGGGGAAAACTATCAAGGGCTGCAGCGCGAAACTCCTTAATACTCCGGATCCCAGAGGTCAGACCCCCACCAATCATAAAGTGATGGCATGCCCTAGCGATCGGACATAACTTTACGGGATGAGGAGACCCCTTTAAGGGCACGACACTTTGAATACTATGAACGGAGCACTTTTTGCCTTATACAACATGGAAACAGTCAGTTTGTGGTTTTTGAGGCGCCGTTAACACTTTGTGTGGTCACGGTTGAGTTATTTATTCTGCACCCCAAGTCCACAGACCTCCGCCGGCAGTTCGTGGGATTGGGGAACATTGTTTATGGGTTCCACCGGACAATCCTGCGTAACGTTCCTTGGGGTAGGGACAGTGCTGGAGCCTCCCACCCGTGCTCCGCACTTCCATTGACGGTTATGTGATCTGTGTCTTATGGAAAGACATTTCCTGGTCAGACTGTGACTGCCCCCTTCAGGCGATGGACACCGGGTAACCAGTCAGGGGTAAGTGGTTTCAGACATTTTACAGCCCGCACAGTGACCTCTAGTGGTAAGACAACTGCTTGGCCACTGCAGAAAATACGGAGAAAACCCAAGAAGAGCACCGGCCGGGGTCCACCACTGGGTCCCAAACCTCTTCATGGGGCCCACAACCTCACCCCTGATATCATCCGTATGGTTCAGTCTCGCCCTGACCAAGGGCTAAAAGAACTGCCACCTCCTCGCTTTGGTCGGCATCACCGGAGCGTCACCGATGTCCACCGTGATGTTGGTGTAAAGAAGAGTCTTCTCTCGGGAGATCAGGTGGAAATCCAAGGAATTCATTCCGTCGTCTCTCCAATTTAGTCTTGTGTTTCTTAAGAGATTGTGTCTGCGGGGAAAAGAGGGAGTAACACCGGATCTGTTCAAGTAAGAGGGGTCTCAACATGTCAAACCCTCCCCCACTCCTCAAACTCCCCCCACAGCTAATTCTTCTGGTTGCCCTTGGAAACAGACGGCAGTTTATCATCACTCCCGTTGTCAGTCATGTGACCTGGCAGCTGATCTCTCACTTGGAAACCGACACCTGCACTCTGGTAACAGGAAGCCAGAAGAATGCGAAATGCTGCTCTGGATGTGACTGGAGTAGAAGACATCAGTTAACCAAAGATTAGGATTTGCAGAGTTACTCAAAGTTTTATGAAGATTTACACAGTAGATTTTCACATTAAAAGAAATGACAACGAGAAATGTCTACTATGAAATCCCATTTTATTAGAAGGGTCCCCTGACAATAAGCGGATGGCAGGTTGTCCTGCTTCTGGGACCCCCAGCGATCAACGGTCATATGTGCGGGAGCCCAGCAGCAAGGGTTCAATTTCTCTGCAGCGCCGCCACAGGAGAAATGAAGTATTACACAGTTCTTATTGAAATCAATGGTCAACCTGGGTCCTCCAGACAGAGAGACACTCTTTATAGCCACTTTTCTTTGGCCTCTTAAATCAGATTTATCTAGGAGATATTTTTTTTGTTCTAATCCAAATATCCCCTTTAAAGGCCAAAATTTGGTGCATCCTCAAAGGGGTTTTTCTTATCAAGTCAATGTATTTTCGAAATGCAGACCCACTGGCGATCAGCGGTCATCTCCGGGGGCATTGTGGATGGTCAGAATTTTACTGTACAAGGATTATGTAGGGATCACGCTGGTGACTCCAGAGACACGTTTACCTGTGGGAGTTCTCCTCATTGCCGGAGTCACGGTCATGTGGGATCATTTTATATCGGCCAAGGTTCAAAGGCGTCCGAGTCATACTCATTCCCGAGAGACGGATCCTTATAACAAAAAAAAAAAAAAAAAAAAAGCGTTATAACATGTCTGCAGCACTACTGCATGGTGTGAACACAGGATAAAAGGGGTTGGTAACTGAATGTTAGATTGTGGGTCCCTCTGGAAGAAGGGGATTGCAAAGGGGGCCTCCAAAAGTAGCTCGCAATGTTAGGACTTTTGATGGTGAATGTCTGTACTGCTGAAGGGCGACATTTCATGAGTCCTCAGCACTTCTGATTGGCCGAGAGAGAACGGCCTCCCTCATTTTCATACTGGAATTAAGTATTTTGGCCTGTACCCAAAAACAAAAAAAAAGTGGGCGGACTCTTCCTGGTGTGATATCAGTGCGGTCCTGTATGCCCTAAGCCAATCAGGTGTTGATATTCTTCAGCTCCTTCTCCCGTCTTTCCCGCATGCTATTTCACTGAGAAACTGCAGCTGCATCCCCCTCCTCCTCCTCTCTATCTTCTATTCACTGTTTTACACTAGGTGGTTTTTCTGTTGGTTGAGGAGGTTTCTGCAGATTTACAAGGAGCCTGCAGGCAGGGTAAGGGAACTGCAGGCTGCTGGAAGGCGAGTAAGATGCCACTGCCCCCGAATAAGATCTATTACAAAGTGAATTATAAAACAATACGTATAATGATCGGTACGGGTGTAGACCTCTGTCTGGTGATAAAATGAGCATTAATCATTTAAGATTTGATTGTATTCAGACCCTCAACGGAGTGGATTACCTCAAGGCGATATCATCGTCCTCTCCTCCCCAGCCCCAGTATGTGTTGGGGAAACCATTGATCTTCATAAACTGGTCTGGTGTAAGTGCCGACACTCCTCCAAAATATGTCCAATATGGCAGACTAAAGGGGGGGGGGGGGGAGAGAAATACAGTCATTCCTGTGTGAAAACTAAAGTCGTACAACTATAAAGAGACAAAAAATGGGGGGGGGGGGGGGGCAACGCCAAAACGGAGGCCACTGATGAGAATGGTTGGACCCACCCCCCCCACGACCGATTCTTCCCCATCACCCTCATCCCCATCTCTTACTCAGTTCTCCCTGGCAGTCGGTCGCAGTGATGACCCCACTGGAGTCTTTTGCAAACAAGATCTTCAGTTCTCCTATCCAATACTATCTGACGGCAGCGAGGATAGAGGGTATACAGTTATTTTCGTGAAGTCATTCAGTTGCCCACGTTTCGCTGCAGTACTGGCGTATTATCGTGTCTCCTGCAGAACCTCAAAGCTTTACCACGAGGGAAGACGTTGTGGGTGACTTGGGACGATTGAAGGAATTAAAGTCTATAGTGTCAGATCATGCGGCTCATCACAGTATGGGACATATGACTTATAGTGTATGTGAATATTTCCTACTATAAAAGGCGGTATATATGGAAAATTATATTCAGCATTTTCTGATGCCGTTTTTATGGGTGTGAATATCGCCCTCGTGCCCACACCTGACTGTAGACATGTGCAGCACGCCCAGGTATTACTGTGGCAGCAGTGACATCTGGTGGCTAGTGACGGTACTGCACTTCTGCCCGAGACTGTTCTAGAATCTGTACAGATGTGCGTTCCGGTGTTTGAGAATAAAGCAACGTTAAAAATCTAATTGTACGGCTTCATGTACACGGTGTGTTAAACCTCAGAGTAGTACAGATTCTTAATAGGGCACTCGAATAGCTATATGCCCCTACAATACCGCAGCGTCTCTGATGTTCTACAGGGGCAGATGTATGAATCTGTGAGATAACAAATGGTGGCGTGCCCAAAAGAGAGAACGCTGCCTCATATATTCATCATGCAGCAATAAATTATAGTACCACACAGTGTGCATAAGGCCTTAGTTACAGCGGAAAGTCTGACAATATGTTGAATAATTACTGCAGCAAATAATAGGAAAGATTACTGTGGACGGCATTCACATAGTGATATTATAACACATTACAACTAAACTATACAGGAATACAGTCAACACTTACCTTAAAATAGTCTTGGGAGACTTTTTAAAACAATATTGTTTGCCCTCTATGTCAAAGAATATATTGTAACTACTAGAATACTGCCCCCTATATACAAGAATATAACTACTATAATACTGCCTCCTATATACAAGAATATAACTACTATAATACTGCTCCTATATACAAGAATATAACTTCTATAATACTGCCCCCTATATACAAGAATATAACTACTATAATACTGCCCCCTATATACAAGAATATAACTACTATAATACTGCCCCCTATATACAAGAATATAACTACTATAATACTGCCCCCTATATACAAGAATATAACTACTATAATACTGCTCCTATATACAAGAATATAACTACTGTAATACTACTCCCTATATACAAGAATATAACTACTATAATACTGCCCCTATATACAAGAATATAACTACTATAATACTGCCCCCTATATACAAGAATATAACTACTATAATACTGCCCCTATGTACAAGAATATAACTACTATAATACTGCCCCTATATACAAGAATATAACTACTATAATACTGCCCCCTATATACAAGAATATAACTACTATAATACTGCCCCTATATACAAGAATATTACTATTATAATACTGCCCCCCTATATACAAGAATATAACTACTATAATACTGCTCCTATATACAAGAATATAACTACTAGAATACTGACCCCGATATACAAGAATATAACTACTATAATACTGCCCCTATATACAAGAATATAACTACTATAATACTGCCCCCTATATACAAGAATATAACTACTATAATACTGCCCCTATGTACAAGAATATAACTACTATAATACTGCCCCTATATACAAGAATATAACTACTATAATACTGCTCCTATATACAAGAATATAACTACTAGAATACTGACCCCGATATACAAGAATATAACTACTATAATACTGCCCCTATATACAAGAATATAACTACTATAATACTGCCCCCTATATACAAGAATATAACTACTATAATACTGCCCCTATGTACAAGAATATAACTACTATAATACTGCCCCTATATACAAGAATATAACTACTATAATACTGCCCCCTATATACAAGACTATAACTACTATAATACTGCCTCCTATATACAAGAATATAACTACTATAATACTGCCCCTATATACAAGAATATTACTACTATAATACTGCTCCTATATACAATAATATAACTACTATAATACTGCCCCTATATACAAGAATATAACTACTATAATACTGCCACTTATATACAAGAATATAACTACTATAATACTGCCCCCTATATACAAGAATATAACTACTATAATACTGCCCCTATATACAAGAATATAACTACTATAATACTGCCCCTATATACAAGAATATAACTACTATAATACTGCTCCCTATATACAAGAATATAACTACTATAATACTGCCCCCTATATACAATAATATAACTACTATAATACTGCCCCTATATACAAGAATATAACTACAATAATACTGCCCCTATATACAAGAATATAACTACTATAATACTGCCCCTATATATAAGAATATAACTACCATAATACTGCCCCCTATATACCAGAATATAACTACTATAATACTGCTCCTATATACAAGAATATAACTACTATAATACTGCTCCTATATACAAGAATATAACTACTATAATACTGCTCCTATATACAAGAATATAACTACTATAATACTGCCCCTATATATAAGAATATAACTACTATAATACTGCCCCCTATATACCAGAATATAACTACTATAATACTGCCCCCTATATACCAGAATATAACTACTATAATACTGCTCCTATATACAAGAATATAACTACTATAATACTGCCCCCTATATACAAGAATATAACTACTATAATACTGCTCCCTATATACAAGAATATAACTACTATAATACTGCCCCTATATACAAGAATATAACTACTATAATACTGCCCCCTATATACAAGAATATAACTACTATAATACTGCCCCCTATATACAAGAATATAACTACTATAATACTGCCCCTATATACAAGAATATAATTACTATAATACTGCTCCTATATACAAGAATATAACTACTATAATACTGCTCCTATATACAAGAATATAACTACTATAATACTGCCCCTATATACAAGAATATAACTACTATAATACTGCCCCTATATACAAGAATATAACTACTATAATACTGCTCCCTATATACAAGAATATAACTACTATAATACTGCCCCCTATATACAAGAATATAACTACTATAATACTGCCCCTATATACAATAATATAACTACTATAATACTGCCCCTATATACAAGAATATAACTACTATAATACTGCCCCTATATACAAGAATATAACTACTATAATACTGCTCCTATATACAAGATTATAACTGCTATAATACTGCTCCTATATACAAGAATATAACTACAATAATACTGCCCCTATATACAAGAATATAACTACTATAATACTGCCCCCTATATACAAGAATATAACTACTATAATACTGCCCCTATATACAAGAATATAACTACTATAATACTGCTCCTATATACAAGAATATAACTACTATAATACTGCCCCTATATATAAGAATATAACTACTATAATACTGCCCCCTATATACCAGAATATAACTACTATAATACTGCCCCCTATATACCAGAATATAACTACTATAATACTGCTCCTATATACAAGAATATAACTACTATAATACTGCTCCCATATACAAGAATATAACTACTATAATACTGCTCCTATATACAAGAATATAACTACTATAATACTGCCCCTATATACAAGAATATAACTACTATAATACTGCCCCCTATATACCAGAATATAACTACTATAATACTGCCCCCTATATACCAGAATATAACTACTATAATACTGCTCCTATATACAAGAATATAACTACTATAATACTGCTCCTATATACAAGAATATAACTACTATAATACTGCCCCCTATATACACGAATATAACTACTATAATACTGCTCCTATATACAAGAATATAACTACTATAATACTGCCCCTATATACAAGAATATAACTACTGTAATACTGCTCCTATATACAAGAATAGAACTACTATAATACTGCTCCCTATATACAAGAATATAACTACTATAATACTGCCCCCTATATACAGGAATAGAACTACTATAATACTGCCCCCTATATACAAGAATATAACTACTATAATACTGCTCCCTATATACAAGAATATAACTAGTATAATACTGCCCCCTATATACAAGAATATAACTACTATAATACTGCTCCCTATATACAAGAATATAACTACTATAATACTGGTCCTATATACAAGAATATAACTACTATAATACTGCCCCCTATATACAAGAATATAACTACTATAATACTGCCCCCTATATACAAGAATATAACTACTATAATACTGCTCCCTATATACAAGAATATAACTACTATAATACTGCCCCCTATATACTAGAATATAACTACTATAATACTGCCTATATACAAGAATATAATTACTATAATACTGCCCCCTATATACAAGAATATAACTACTATAATACTGCCCCCTATATACAAGAATATAACTACTATAATACTGCTCCTATATACAAGAATATAACTACTATAATACTGCTCCTATGTACAAGAATATAACTACTATAATACTGCCCCCTATATACTAGAATATAACTACTATAATACTGCCCCCTATATACTAGAATATAACTACTATAATACTGCCTATATACAAGAATATAACTACTATAATACTGCCCCTATATACAAGAATATAACTACTATAATACTGCTCCTATATACAAGATTATAACTGCTATAATACTGCTCCTATATACAAGAATATAACTACAATAATACTGCCCCTATATACAAGAATATAACTACTATAATACTGCCCCTATATATAAGAATATAACTACTATAATACTGCCCCCTATATACCAGAATATAACTACTATAATACTGCCCCCTATATACCAGAATATAACTACTATAATACTGCTCCTATATACAAGAATATAACTACTATAATACTGCTCCTATATACAAGAATATAACTACTATAATACTGCTCCTATATACAAGAATATAACTACTATAATACTGCCCCTATATATAAGAATATAACTACTATAATACTGCCCCCTATATACCAGAATATAACTACTATAATACTGCCCCCTATATACCAGAATATAACTACTATAATACTGCTCCTATATACAAGAATATAACTACTATAATACTGCTCCTATGTACAAGAATATAACTACTATAATACTGCTCCTATATACAAGAATATAACTACTATAATACTGCCTATATACAAGAATATAACTACTATAATACTGCCCCCTATATACTAGAATATAACTACTATAATACTGCCTATATACAAGAATATAATTACTATAATACTGCCCCCTATATACAAGAATATAACTACTATAATACTGCCCCCTATATACTAGAATATAACTACTATAATACTGCCTATATACAAGAATATAACTACTATAATACTGCCCCCTATATACTAGAATATAACTACTATAATACTGCTCCTATATACAAGAATATAACTACTATAATACTGCTCCTATATACAAGAATATAACTACTATAATACTGCTCCCTATATACTGGAATATAACTACTATAATACTGCTCCTATATACAAGAATATAACTACTATAATACTGCCCCTATATACAAGAATATAACTACTATAATACTGCTCCTATGTACAAGAATATAACTACTATAATACTGCCCCCTATATACAAGAATATAACTACTATAATACTGCCTATATACAAGAATATAATTACTATAATACTGCCCCCTATATACAAGAATATAACTACTATAACACTGCCCCCTATATACAAGAATATAACTACTATAATACTGCCCCCTATGTACAAGAATGTGGATCTGAACTGTAAGGGAAATTTGTTAATTCCAGGATATGTGATCCGTCCCCTGTAAATGATGATACTAGTTTGGAATCTGATAACTCCTCATGAACAGGGTGATGTGCTTTGATCTTACATATAATATGATGGTCACGGACTGGAACTGTATCCAAATTCATTAGAACAATCCTTGCAATAAACATCAGACACTACAGTAAATTTTGTAACTGATCTTAAATTATACAAGTATCCACTAGAGGGCACTAGCAGATGACAAATGTTTTATTTTATGAATTTTTTAAACGTATATTTTTAGATTTAAATTTTATTGGGGTGTGTTATTATCCTAGTCCTTCCACTGATGTATACTGTATGTATAAGCAGCAGAGATGAGTCATTAAGCCATCTTAATAGCTTCTATAGGACTACTTTAGTTAAATCACACTGACAAGCTCAGCTCTGCTACATCTGAAGATCTACGCAGGTTACACATATGGATATAGGACAGATGAGCGGTTTTTGGACAGCAGTGTCGCCTCCGCAATCTGGACCATGTCATTTCTGGCATCCACTGGCAGCCGTCACCTGTGTATTACCTGTACTGGAACTTGTCCATGGCGCTGGAGAGATGCTTGGGGTAGAGGTCGTCACATACGTACAGGTTGTAATCATTCTCCGGGACGAGGTCTACGTCGTGGGATATTAAACAGTCCCAGTCGTCGTAGCGCAGCGCTTCTCTCACGCCCACGTTGAGGAGCTTGGCCCGGTTAAACGTTGCGTTCCCCGCCTGAGAAGATAAATGTCGCCGTTAGCCGGGAAATGGGAGAGAATGTGTCTTCTGGCGGAATGGAAGCCGAAAGTATCTCACAGACCAGAGAAAGAGAAACATTGTTATCTTTACTGCCATTTATCATTGTGCCGAGGGAATAAAAGGTTTATTATTCACTAAACGGCCAATAAATGTTACAGTGCAATTATAGGTGTATAAAAAAAGTACAGCTCCCCCTCCCCCACCAGAAGGAAATCACCCAAAATGTCCCCAAAACTAAAAGAGAACGCTGCAGAATACAAAATATCTCTAATATCTAGATACTTCTCTCTCTCTGTCCCTCTCTTGCTGCCTCGCTCTCGGTCCCTCTCTTGCTGCCTCGCTCTCGGTCCCTCTCTTGCTGCCTCGCTCTCGGTCCCTCTCTTGCTGCCTCGCTCTCGGTCCCTCTCTTGCTGCCTCGCTCTCGGTCCCTCTCTTGCTGCCTCGCTCTCGGTCCCTCTCTTGCTGCCTCGCTCTCGGTCCCTCTCTTGCTGCCTCGCTCTCGGTCCCTCTCTTGCTGCCTCGCTCTCGGTCCCTCTCTTGCTGCCTCGCTCTCGGTCCCTCTCTTGCTCCCTCTCTCTCGGTCCCTCTCTTGCTCCCTCGCTCTCTGTCCGTCTCTTGCTCCCTCTCTCTCGGTTCCTCTCTTGCTCCCGGTCCCTCTCTTGCTCCCTCGCTCTCTGTCCCTCTCTTGCTGCATCGCTCTCGGTCCCTCTCTTGCTGCCTCGCTCTCGGTCCCTCTCTTGCTGCCTCGCTCTCGGTCCCTCTCTTGCTGCCTCGCTCTCGGTCCCTCTCTTGCTGCCTCGCTCTCGGTCCCTCTCTTGCTCCCTCTCCACATCTCGCTCTCTCCCTGAAGAGAAGTAAAGCAGAGATCTACATGTTTACATTTCTATGTGTAGACTGAGGACTACTAGATATATTTGTTACTACCATCTAGTGGTCTCTATAGCCGGTCATAGATGTATTTGTTACCGCCATCTAGTGGTCTCTATAGCCGGTCATAGATATATTTGTTACCGCCATCTAGTGGTCTCTATAGCCGGTCATAGATGTATTTGTTACTGCCATCTAGTGGTCTCTATAGCCGGTCATAGATGTATTTGTTACTGCCATCTAGTGGTCTCTATAGCCGGTCATAGATGTATTTGTTACTGCCATCTAGTGGTCTCTATAGCCGGTCATAGATATATTTGTTACCGCCATCTAGTGGTCTCTATAGCCGGTCATAGATGTATTTGTTACTGCCATCTAGTGGTCTCTATAGCCGGTCATAGATGTATTTGTTACTGCCATCTAGTGGTCTCTATAGCCGGTCATAGATGTATTTGTTACTGCCATCTAGTGGTCTCTATAGCCGGTCATAGATGTATTTGTTACTGCCATCTAGTGGTCTCTATAGCCGGTCATAGATGTATTTGTTACTACAATCTAGTGGTCTCTATAGCCGCTTATAGATATACTTGTTACTGCCATCTAGTGGTCTCTATAGCCGGTCATAGATGTATTTGTTACTGCCATCTAGTGGCCTCTATAGCCGGTCATAGATATATTTGTTACTGCCATCTAGTGGTCTCTATAGCTGGTCATAGATGTATTTGTTACTGCCATCTAGTGGCCTCTATAGCCGGTCATAGATATATTTGTTACTGCCATCTAGTGGTCTCTATAGCTGGTCATAGATGTATTTGTTACTGCCATCTAGTGGTCTCTATAGCTGGTCATAGATATATTTGTTAAACGGACGGGGCATAAGGAAAAAAAATAACGTTTTGCTTCA
>NC_134688.1:472020464-472032964 GCF_050947455.1 Rhinoderma darwinii
AAAAGAGAGAAAAGAGAGAAAAGAGAGAAAAGAGAGAGAGAAAGAGAGAGAGAGAAAGCGAGAGAGAGAAAGCGAGAGAGAGAGAGAGATGCATCAGACCTCAACCATTCATATCGAACGTAACGATGCCGGATGGCAATTGTCTTTGGACTACCCATGGTCTGGAGGACTTGGATCCAGGGTTAGAAACGGCTTGTGATACCACCCATATCATCTAGATCTAGTGGCAGCTGGGCCTCCTCTGCTGGAACACGAGATACCTGGACCTAGAGGATAGTCTTCTCCAAGAGGGTTGGGTCCAGAAGAACAGTCATAGTCAACTCTTTGAAGTTGATGAGGGACCTCAACAGGTGCATTGTATTGGGAAAAGTCCAAGGTTATGAGAAATGGTTCAAGAGGTGGTACCCCCAAGTGTGGGCTAGGAGTAAACAAGCAGGTTTCTACAAAAAACCGATAAGGAACCCACCACTTAGACCGACAAGTAGAACCAAGAAACCAATAAAACGTTAACAGGGGACTAGACGGGCGAGAAATGTATGTTACCTGGTGGACCACAAATATTGTGTAGTGGAGCTGTTGTCGTTGCAGGAAGGGGTGGAGGTAGTAGAGCAGGGTTCGGAGGTGAGACTCTCTGTTCCGGTGCGGTATAATCACAGCCGTTCTGTACCTTCCAAAGCAATGTCTGGGGCTGAAGTAACCACCGGACTGCACGTAGCGATTCTTCAACTGGATCTTCTTCAAACTCGGTGGCTTGGTGACAGAAATAGTTAAAGGACCAACTAAAAAGGGAGAAGCACAAATAACATCCAGTAGAGGAAATCTTATGGAACCAATCTTAAAAGGGGTTGTCCAGTTAAGGAAACCTATTTCCATACACCCTACTAGGAAATACTAAGATAATAGGGGGGGGTCCTCACCTTTTATCCAGATCGGGGAGCGGTTACATAGAGCGTCTCTCCCTCTGGAGGACCTGTCCTGTATTACACACACAACACATTGATATGAATGGACACTGTGTAATGCTTAATTTCTCCTGTGGTGGCGCTGCAGGGAAGTTAAACACTTCCTGCCAGGTTTCCTCACAGATTACAACTGATCGCTGGGGTTCGCTTTGTCATCAGCTTATTGTCAAGGGACCCGCCTAACAAGTCAGGATTGTACAAAACAGAGAAGCCCGTTAACAAAAAGAATCTAAAAATTCCCCATGTCAAATACAAACTTGTGCTGATTTTTTTCGGGAAATTGAGTAATTTTCCTTATATTCCAAGTTGCCTGGAAGATGGGGTGGGGGGTCTGTATGGCTCCGTCCACCTTATAGGGGTATTTAAATTTCCACAAAGATAACTAGTTTACAGTAGGAAGAGACGCTCTACAACTCTCTAATAAATTAATTCCTCATGTATTTCAATATCTCTGCCGGCAGTCTCTGAATTCACCATTTCCAGTAAATAGAAATACTGGTCATATGATCCTCACACAGATGAGGGGTTCATTACAAGACACAAAACTACTGTAACGATCCATGCACCTGTGTGAGCATCACATGACCAGAACAGGTTTCTATCCTCTGGATAAAAAAAAAAAAAAAACAACGAAGGTTCTCATTCACTGACCAAGCAGAGATCTTGAGAAAAAAAAAAAAAAAAGAAATCAGGTGGGGGAAAAAAAAAAATTGTCATAAAAAATTCTATTCAGCAACTTTGGTTTCTGGGAAAGTTGGGTAGCCAACCAATATGGCTGCCAACATTCCTTTCAGGTGTTGGCATCCAGCTTTCCCAGAATACTGAACAGCAATGCTGCCTAGCTTTAAGAATTGGGTTTTCATGTATAGGATACCCGTCATTGCCAGGCCAACACATTCCGGCATTATTGGCTTCTATCCTTCTCGCAGACAAAGTGCATCCTGTCCAGCGTCTTAAGAGTTAACTCCGCCAGCGTCAATCCTCCACGGAGCACTGGGCTCTCTCACAGAGCAGGATTATTTAATCAGATTTAACGGACTCTGTTCTACACAGACTGTGAAGATGGCATATTACCCATTTCTTCATCCTAATTGTCTCATACCTCTCCTGGTTACAATCATGGTAATTAGCTAGGGGAGCGGCTGCGGTCCCGCAGGAGAATTTGGCACCGATTCTCTAATCGAAAAAATAAAATGAATATCCCGTGTTGTAATGTCTTCAGTGGACAAGTCGGCCGCTTCGTCTGAATGCCGGGTAATGACCTTATACGAGCGGATAATATAATGAGCAGATGATAAACAGTTACCCTCCCCCAGATCATACACGTAGTGACCCCAACAACGAGAGCAGCTCATGGTGCCAAGGAATGAGAACAAAGTCCTGTTCACTCTGGATATCCAGGAGGTCTGCCATGCACAAAGTACTGGAAAATAACAAAGTGCCCAGTCACCTTCTACCACACCGCAATTTATATGTAGATAAAATCTACAACAAAAAGTTTAGTCACTGTGTACATACATTACTTATCCTGTACTGATCCTGAGTAACATCCTGTATTATACTCCAGAGCTGCACTCACTATTCTGCTGGTGGAGTCACTGTGTACATACATTACATTACTTATCCTGCACTGATCCTAAATTATATCCTGTATTATACTCCAGAGCTGCACTCACTATTCTGCTGGTTGTGTTACTGTGTACATACATTACATTACTTATCCTGTACTGATCCTGAGTTACATCCTGTATTATACTCCAGAGCTGCACTCACTATTCTGCTGGTGGAGTCACTGTGTACATACATTACATTACTTATCCTGTACTGATCCTGAGTTACATCTGTATTATACTCCAGAGCTGCAGTCACTATTCTGCTGGTGGAGTCACTGTGTACATACATTACATTACTTCTCCTGTACTGATCCTGAGTTACATCCTGTATTATACTCCAGAGCCGCACTCACTATTCTGCTGGTGTAGTCACTGTGTACATACATTACATTACTTATCCTGTACTGATCCTGAGTTACATCCTGTATTATACTCCAGAGCAGCACTCACTATTGTGCTGCTGGAGTCACTGTGTACATACATTTCTTATCCTGTACTGATCCTGAGTTACATCCTGTATTATACTCCAGAGCTGCACTCACTATTCTGCTGGTGCAATCACTGTGTACATACATTACATTACTTATCCTGTACTGATCCTGAGTTACATCCTGTATTATACTCCAGAGCAGCACTCACTATTCTGCTGGTGGAGTCACTATGTACATACATTTCTTATCCTGTACTGATCCTGTGTTATATCCTGTATTATACTCCAGAGCTGCACTCACTATTCTGCTGGTGGAGTCACTGTGTACATACATTACATTACTTATCCTGTACTGATCCTGAGTTACATCCTGTATTATACTCCAGAGCTGCACTCACTATTCTACTGGTGGAGTCACTGTGTACATACATTACATTACTTATCCTGTACTGATCCTGAGTTACATCCTGTATTATACTCCAGAGCTGCACTCACTATTCTGCTGGTGGAGTCACTGTGTACATACATTACATTACTTATCCTGTACTGATCCTGAGTTACATCCTGTATTATACTCCAGAGCTACACTCACTATTCTGCTGGTGGAGTCACTGTGTACATACATTACATTACTTATCCTGTACTGATCCTGAGTTACATCCTGTATTATACTCCAGAGCTGCACTCACTATTCTGCTGGTGGAGTCACTGTGTACATACATTACATTACTTATCCTGTACTGATCCTGAGTTACATCCTGTATTATACTCCAGAGCTGCACTCACTATTCTGCTGGTGGAGTCACTGTGTACATACATTACTTATCCTGTACTGATCCTGAGTTACATCCTGTATTATACTCCAGAGCTGCACTCACTATTCTGCTGGTGGAGTCACTGTGTACATACATTTCTTATCCTGTACTGATCCTGTGTTATATCCTGTATTATACTCCAGAGCTGCACTCACTATTCTACTGGTGGAGTCACTGTGTACATACATTACATTACTTATCCTGTACTGATCCTGAGTTACATCCTGTATTATACTCCAGAGCTGCACTCACTATTCTGCTGGTGGAGTCACTGTGTACATACATTACATTACTTATCCTGTACTGATCCTGAGTTACATCCTGTATTATACTCCAGAGCTACACTCACTATTCTGCTGGTGGAGTCACTGTGTACATACATTACATTACTTATCCTGTACTGATCCTGAGTTACATCCTGTATTATACTCCAGAGCTGCACTCACTATTCTGCTGGTGGAGTCACTGTGTACATACATTACATTACTTATCCTGTACTGATCCTGAGTTACATCCTGTATTATACTCCAGAGCTGCACTCACTATTCTGCTGGTGGAGTCACTGTGTACATACATTACTTATCCTGTACTGATCCTGAGTTACATCCTGTATTATACTCCAGAGCTGCACTCACTATTCTGCTGGTGGAGTCACTGTGTACATACATTACTTATCCTGTACTGATCCTGAGTTACATCCTGTATTATACTCCAGAGCTGCGCTCACTATTCTGCTGGTGGAGTCACTGTGTACATACATTACATTACTTATCCTGTACTGATCCTGAGTTACATCCTGTATTATACTCCAGAGCTGCACTCACTATTCTGCTGGTGGAGTCACTGTGTACATACATTACATTACTTATCCTGTACTGATCCTGAGTTACATCCTGTATTATACTCCAGAGCTGCACTCACTATTCTGCTGGTGGAGTCACTGTGTACATACATTACATTACTTATCATGTACTGATCCTGAGTTACATCCTGTATTATACTCCAGAGCTGCACTCACTATTCTACTGGTGGAGTCACTGTGTACATACATTACATTACTTATCCTGTACTGATCCTGAGTTACATCCTGTATTATACACCAGAGCTGCACTCACTATTCTGCTGGAGGAGTCACTGTGTACATACATTACTTATCCTGTACTGATCCTGAGTTACATCCTGTATTATACTCCAGAGCTGCACTCACTATTCTGCTGGTGGAGTCACTGTGTACATACATTACATTACTTATCCTGTACTGATCCTGAGTTACATCCTGTATTATACACCAGAGCTGCACTCACTATTCTGCTGGAGGAGTCACTGTGTACATACATTACTTATCCTGTACTGATCCTGAGTTACATCCTGTATTATACTCCAGAGCTGCACTCACTATTCTGCTGGTGGAGTCACTGTGTACATACATTACTTGTACCATTCATTATGGACTGACTTCCTGTGATTGCCACTCTAGGGGCATAGTAATAAATCCATGGTCTGTATGGGGTCTTGTTGTCCATTCCCCTTTAAGCTTCATGTGTATTTATGACGATTACGCCTGGACATGTAATTATGTGTTTTGCAGTACCAATAAACTAATATGAATTGTATTTGGAGGTGTTGCCCGCTATGATTGTAGGTTGTGTATCCTGTTGACATAGGTATGGGACTTATAGTAAATATTCTGAAGATTTAGTCGATGTGGGTCCCAGTAGCGGATCACTTGGTCATCACCTTATTTTTTGAGACCCTTCTAACAAAAATAAAAGATTACCTAAAATAGACCCATCTCAAAAGATTCTTCTCTTTGTACAATCCCTACTTGTTAGAAGGGTCCTTTGAAAATAAGCTGTCCTCCTGCTGGGAACTTAATCGATCAGCTGTACTCTGTGGGGAAACCAATTTCCCTGTAGCTCCCCCACAGGAGAAATTAAGTATTACAGTGTCCATTCATTTCAATGTGTTGTCTGTGTAATACAGGACACGTCCTCCAGAGAGAGATGCTCTATGTAACCGCTCTACATTCTGACCAGCAGACGAGGATCCTGAACAGCGGACCCCCCTCTATTATCTCAGAATTCCCTAATAGGGTACCAGACAAAGCAGTGCCCCCCGCCCCCACCTGACCTACAGACATGTCCAAGCCTGAATGTACTTGTATCCTGTCCGACCCCTCATATTAAGGTTTTCAATTACAATAGAGGCAGGTCGACAAATCTCTGACTGCTTCATCTTTATTCTGACCTTTCGAGCCAAAACACCTTCCATCTGGTAAAATAACGGGAGTGTCAGATGTGACCTTTTAGCTGGACATTCTGCATTCGGAATGCCAGTTCCGAGGGGCGAGATGCTGTCGAAACCCGACATGTTACGGTCCGGCGCGCTCCTTACTTTTGTATACACTTGTGGGTGAGAGAACTAAAAGCGAAAATAAATCTGATGCCCATTCGCAAAATATTTAAAAAAAGTGAGATCTGCGGTTGATCTTGCCAAAAGCATTTAAAAAGGATTTGCTGGGAATGAACATTTAGGGCTCGTCCACACGTAGTGGAATTGCTGCATATTTTAGAATAGGCGGCGGAATACAGTAGCAGCAGAAAATGAACAAATCCCATCCACACACTGCGTAAAATTTCCCACCGGAAATTGACCTGCGGTGCGTATTTTTCGGACCGCAGCAGGTCGGTTCCTGCTGCGGAAAGTGGACAGAATTGCTGCGTTTTTCCAGAGTTGTAATTGCTTGTAATTTCCACCTTTCGCCAGCAGATGGCAGACAGTATTACATCCAGACTGTCTAATGTACAACAGCCTGCGGCACAGAGCTGCGGCCGGGAGTTTTTAGCCCCATCACTCCCCCCTCGTGTACTCCATTGCCATCGATCATAAGAAGATGTATAGATTTGGAAATACCTACCAAGAATTGGAGACTTGACCGGGCAATATTGAGTCTTTACCGCTTCGGAGTCCGGAACAAATAAGCTCAGGTTGGTGTAAACGTCTTGGGTTTTGGAATAATCCCATCCGGGATAGGCTCCAAATATTCCCTGGAACACGCTGGAGGCGCCACGTCGATAAAGCAGCAAAATAAACGTCAGCTGGGAGACGGCTAAGCACACGAGGAAACACGGCTTGTCTTTGCGGGCCAGGAACATTGTGCAGGCGGCAGTCGCTTCACGTGTTTAGGATTTGGTGAACTTGGAATGTTTTAAATCTGGGAAGGAATCCAACAGGACGCTCCGACATCCTTACAACACGAGATCCACGCCGAGGTGGGGAATGGAGATGTTCTACCTCGGGGTTTCCTGCGGCATGACCTGCAAATGTCAAAAATTGGAGCGTAAAAATCACATATAAAGTCACAGACTTCAAAAAAGTAAAAGTAAAAGCAAAAATAATTATTTGACATAGTAAGCGATTCTGCGTAATTGTTAAGTCTACAAAATGTCACTTTGCATTAGTTAACTTGTACTCTAGTCAGATCTAGAGCTGCGTTCAGAATTCTGCTGTTCTTCTGTTCGCTCTCGAACGGCAGGACTCATTTATCAAAACTGTCTGACGATAAAACTGGACTTGTTGCCCATAGCAACCAATCACAAGGCAGCACTCATTAAACTGCTCTGGAAAAATGGCAGCTGCTCTGTGATTTGTCCTGTTGTGCACAGTAACCAATCACAGAGCAGCTTCCGTTTATCTAGAGCATTTAATGAAAGCTGCTTTGTGATTGGTTGCTATGGACAACAGGGCCAATCACAGAGCAACTTCCATTTTTCTACAGCATGGTCGGACCCAAAGCCATATCATAGGGAGGGCAAAAGGGGCACCCACCCTTGATGCATCCCTGGCCAGACCCTCACCGATCATTCATTACCTGCGGGTAGCGGAAAACCCCTTTAAAGATCAGAGACGACCCCTTTCAGTTTACAGCCGCGGGTCGGACTCCAGGACCCGCAGAAAATCGCTGATTGAGCTGGGGAAAGCCGCAGTCAAGAACTACAGTCTTACGTGGCGGCCTATGACCCCTTTCCAACATTTAACGTATATGTACGTCACAGTCAGAAGGGGTACAAAGCGGGCTCAGAGGCTGACCCCGCCCCATACACTGCGTATATTATAACGGACACCTAGCACGAACGGCCAGGATCGGAGATCACTCCGATCCCAGAATAACCGCTTATAAGCCGCGGTCTAAGGTCAGTACTATTACTGACTACATTTATTCCACGGGGAAACTGCAGTTTTTTCGTCCCCTTACCTTCCAAAAATAAGGAAAAAAAAAAAAACAAAGTCCTCACGCCGCTCAATCAACAGAAAAATATGGCGACAGTTTATTATTATTTTTTTAAGCAAACGTTTTTTCTGTTCTATCGTTTTTATTTCTTTTTAGAGGTTTGGTAGCGCCGGAATCTGACCGGCTGTCACGGTGCGACGCTGGAGGAGGAGCTTCTACGGATCACAGCTCGCCACATTGCAATCAATCGTGCAAAGAGGAAGAGGCCGAATTGAAGAAGAAAGTGAGACGACGGGATTTCCTGTGTGTCACGGCTTTCACGTTCTTATCAGGAGGAACACAAGTCCGATTACTGCATCTCTGGAGAAATCTGCGGTTACCAACGAGCGCAACTGAAGTGTGAACACAAACGACAGCGTCAGTCACGGCCGTCCTAGTTTACCCCAGTGCATTCTGGTCTGTTCCGATGTGCTACGCTGCAATAGGGGCTGCCCCCCTGCTCCCCCCAATACCGTTACCTATTCACACTAACCCTTCCCCCTATACAATATAATATTGGGTGGCATGGCTCTTTAAATGAGGATATCCAATGAGTGACCACCTCCGGTCGATGTTGAACTTCTCTATTTTCTTCAGTGTTGCCACTTTTTAGTGCCGCTCCATCGGGACATCGCGGTGATCAGTGGCTCAATCTTAGCTGCATTGTCTATTGGAGCCCGAGGTGGTCTGAAACCCCCCTCCCATCTTATCAGTGTCTCCGGCTGGTGTCCGATCCCTCCCCCTGGCATCTGCTCCATGAAGACACCGCTGTGATCAGTGACACCAGATCAGCCGCATTGCCTATTGGAGTCTGAAACCACCTTCTGTCTCATCACTGGCTCTGACTGCTGCCCAGTTCCTCCTCCATGCTTTACACTGCCGCTCAGCGTCCAGGGGTCAACCTCTTTAAATAGCTTCCATAATACAATAGTAGATCTTTAGGTCACCAAGGCGGTCTAGTCCCGCTATAGGAGGTTTAGTGGAAGCAGCTACAACCCGGCACCTACCGCTACAGAGCCGACAGTACGACAGCGCAATACGAGAGCACGGCGATGCATGGGAGCGGGTATACATTTTGCAACGGTGACCAAGAGCATCGAGCTAGGTCTCTCAGAGTAGATTATTTTCCCATAGATCCCACTATTTAAACTGGCATACATGATGCCCTAAAAAGTTAAAGTGCACGTTCCTGCCAGCAGGTGGCAACTGAGAACAGAACGACGCTCCTCCTAGAATACAGAGAACATAAAATATGATCCTCATTCTGAGGCATGATGGGAGGGACACTATATGGTCAAAAGTACGTCTCCTAATCATTGAGTTCATGCACCGGTTTGCACCCATTGCAAACTGGTGAATTAAATCCAGCACGCAGTCATGTAATCTCCATAGACAAACACTGCTAGTAGTATTGGTCGTACTGAGGAGCTCAGTGACTGCACGTGGCAGTGTCTTAGGGTGAGTTGCTTAACGCCCAAGTGGGCGTGTTTTTACTTTAGACCAACTGGGCGTTGTACAGAGGAGTGTATGACGCTGACCAATCAGTGACCAATCAGCATCATGCACTCCTCTCCATTCATTTACTCAGCACATAGGGATCCTGTTAGATCCTTATGTGCTGTCTTATACTAACACATTAACAATACTGAAGTGTTTAGACAGTGAATAGACATTCCACAGAATGTCTATTCACAATCCCGGCACTTCGTTACTCTGTCTGTGGTAGTTACAGCAGGAGGCGTAATCTCGTAACATGTCATTTACCGCGTAATGTCGAGAGATCACGCTTCCTCTGCTGTAACGACCACAGACAGAGTAACGAAGTGCAGAGATTGTGAATAGACATCCGATGGAATGTCTATTCACTGTCTAAACACTTCAGTATCGTTAATGTGTTAGTATAAGGCAGCACATAAGGATCTAGCAGGATCACTATGCATGGAGTAAATGAATGGAGAGAAGTGTATGACGCTGATTGGTCACTGATTGGTCAGCGTCATACACTCCTCTGTACAACGCCCACTTGGTCCAAAGTAAAAACACGCCCACTTGGGCATTAATAAACTCATTAGCATAAATCTAAAATCGCTAATAAAGTGCTAAAAATAGATCGTTTTTTTTTAAATAAAAAGCATTACTGTCACATACATTACAGCGCCGATCTCCTTATGTAGGAGACAGGACACTTCTAATGTGGTGACAGTCTCTTTAAGCAGGTAATAACGCATATCCTCTGTTGTATCACTCACTACAGAGATCCGCGCTGCCTCTGGAAGGGACATCAGCACCAGATCTGTGCGTCCGGCGCTTCATGAAATGGGTTTCCATGGTCGCTGTGCACAAGATTAAGATCACTATACACAATGCCAAGCAGCAGCTGGAGTGGTGTAAAGCACGTAGTCACTGGGCTCTAGAGCAGCGTGTTCTCTGGAGTGATGAATCTCACTATCTGGCAATCTGATGGAGGAATCTGGGTTTGGCGAATGAAAAAGACCGCTACCTACCGGAATATATAATGCTGACTAACATTTGGTGGTGGAGGGGTAATGGTCTGGGGCTGTTTTTCAAGGTTTGGTCCCTTATTTCTAATGAAGGGTTAACGCTACAGTACACAAAAGACATTTTACACAATCATAGTTTCCAATTTCGTGGTAACAGTTTGGGGTTCGGTCCTTCCCTGTTCCAGCAGGACTGCGCCCCGGCGCAAACAGTGAGCCACAAAAAGACATGGGGTGAGGATTTTGGTGTGGAGGAACTCGAATGGCTGCACAGAGACCTGATCTCGACCCCAAACACGTTAAGGATGCATTGGAACGCTGATTGTGAGCCAGGCTCCCTCCCCCAACATCAGCGCCTGACCTCACAAATGGGCACAATATCCCACAGACACCCCAAAAGTGGTGGCTATTGTAGCTGCAAAAGGAGCCATGTCCATCCAACACCTCAGGGATGAATATTAATCATATTATCGCCCATGGTTTTGGAATGAAATGTCCTACAATCTCATAGCAGTGTGATGGTCAGGGGTCCTCATACTTTTGGCCAGATCGTGAGAACTAGAAGAATTGTCTACATCAGGGGTCTCAAACTCGGCAGGGTAATTGGGCCGCATATAGAAAAAAATGGGAAGTTGACGGGCCACATTACTTTCAAATGAATACTACATTACTATAATAATACCGCTAGGTTTAAAATTTGAGATATTTCTCCACTCAATTATTTCAACAATCCAGTTTTCCAGTTTAAGTGTCGCTAAATGCAGTCCGGCAGCTCAGTTGGCAGACACATGTCAAGATTGAGCAGCCACTTTTTAGATGCTGCCACAATGCCCTCCGCGGATACTGCCACAGTGCCCTCCGCGGAAGCTGCCACAGTGCCCTCCGCGGATGCTGCCACAGTGATGTCAGGGGCTTGCCCAGAGCTGGAGTCCCAGAGCAGAGCCGCTTCTAGCACTCTGCCTGGGATTCCAGCTCTGCTCCTGAAATCACTGTCCATATATGGACAGTGATGTCAGGGGCAACCCCAGAGCTGGAGTCCCGGGCAGAGAACTAGAAGGCTCTTCCTGGTACTCCAGCTGTGATCCTGACATCACTGGGACTCCTGCTCTGGAGTATGGACACCGATGTCAGGGAATTCGACAGAGTCCCAGAGCAGAGCCGATAATAGCACTCTGCCCGGGACTCCACTCTGGGGAAGACCCTGACACACTGTCCATATATGGACAGCGATGTCAGGGAATTCCACAGAGTCCCGGAGCAGAGCCTGTACTAGCGCTCTGCCTGGGACTCCGGCTCTGGTGAAGCCCCAGACATCGCTGTTCATATGTGGACAGCGATGTCAGGGAATTCCAGAGTCTCGGAGCAGAGAAGATACTAGCGGCTCTGTGTCCCGCGGGCCGCAGATGACCGCCCCAAGGGCAGCATGCGGCCCGCGTGCTTGAGACCCCTGGTCTACATCATGTAACTTATTACCCCATAGATTTTATTACTAATCTTTATTGTAGGACGTATAGAAGACATTCCTTTGTGTGGAGTAGATTTAACCTTCATTACAGAGATTATTGCTGGATATAATACACTGGCATCAGACCATATGTACTTTGACCAGAACAATTGCCATCTCCTAATCACAGAGGTGGATCACAACTTTGGTCTGATTGCGGTGCTATATACTTCTAGTGGTGCCTCACTGTCTGATAATATCAAGATTTACAGCAGTCATATTTAGGGTATAACAGGCAGTGTAATGTAATGTGTACATTGTATACCTGCGAAGGTCAGGGAAGCGGAGAGTCAAAATTTCCCAGCCGGTTATTCACTGGTCGCACAATACTGCTAATATCAAGTCTGTTGTCTAACTCAGGCTGAAAACCTTAGGAAAACACCTACGAGCACAATATATCCACCATCT
>NC_134688.1:472037964-472063083 GCF_050947455.1 Rhinoderma darwinii
ACAAACCCTCAGCTGTGAGAATTGGGTCAGGACATCAGCTGTCAACAACAAAGTTCCCATTCAGTGACAGCAGGCAGAGATCTTAAAGATGGTGAGATATGAAAAAAATTCTACTAGAAATGTACAGAACTTTTTATCGCACGATTAGACGTTTATTCCGACCACTGATATGTATGTTGTACCTATAGTATAGAATTCCCATAGACGGCCTGCGCGCTTTACACAAAATATACCACAGCATTAAATCAGCGATCACCAGATCGATGTGACCTCTAAAAAGATACTTAATGTGAAATGAAGTGTATTAAAAAAATTCTATTGTACGTAAAAGTACACACATACGGTACCAATCGTAACGACCCGAACAATAAGGTTTACACGCAATATCAACAACATGATGAATGGCATAAAACAAAAAACGCAAAAAACAAACGGCAATGACTGCATTACACAGGCGCAGCCCGGCTCCAACGGCGGAGATCAGAGAAATCGCTCATCTCCGCCACTATTCCCTTGAACACTGCGATCAAAGCGGACCGCAGCATTCAAGGGGAAAATGAGAAGGGGGGATGCCCTTGGATCGCGTCACAGGGGGACATACCATATATGGGCAGACAGCCCAGGGTGCATTGAAGGACCCCAGGGCTGTCTGACCATATTTCCTGTTAGGGCATACGGAGGTCTGTCCTAACCACTGCCTGCGTACAATTCATTCACAGGCTAATGTACTGGCATATAGATAAGGAAAAAGTAAAAAACAATGTTAAATTAATTAAACATTAAACATTAAAATAAGTCTCAATACATAAAACATACACATATTCGGTATTGGCGCGGCCGTAATAACCTGAACAACTATTTCTTTGAGTCATTTATGATGTGTACGCTGTAAAAAAATAAAAATAAAAACGTCTTTCACTTATTAATGTGAGGCGCGAGGTGTGATTAATGTAACCTCCATGCGCCTCACATTAATAGTAATTAACCCCATCATGTACCTTACACATGAACCCATGACTGAGAAACATGATGGGGTTAATTACTATTAATGTGAGGCACATTCAAAATTCATCATCGCACCTCGCTCCTCACATCCGAAAACTGAAGAACTTTTTTTTTTTTTTTTTTAATTACGGTTGGCAAAGTATCGGTATCGAAGTCCAAATTCTGGTATTGTGACAACCCTAGTAAGGAACTTAATATCGTTAGCGATTTCCGGAAAATAAAAATCTGCTGTGCGTGAGAACCGGTCTCTGTTTAACCCCTTAAAGTCAAAGCCATATTTCTTTATTTATTGTCATTTTCAACTCACCGCCTACTTGGAGCCATGACTTTTATTTGTCTGTCAATGGAGTGGTGTGTGAAGGATTATTTTTTTGCGCGAGGAGTTGTAGTTTTTATTGGCACCATGTAAAGTACCATATAATGGGTGAACTGGAAAAAACTGCAGTTTCTCCATGTTTATTTGGGTTTAGTTTTTATTGCATGTATTTAACATCTACTTTTACCTTAAGATAAGGTAAATACAGTATACAGCCTCAGAGCCAAGCTCAGTCCATAAACACAGTATACAGCCCCAGAACCAAGCTCAGTACATATAGTATACAGCCCCAGAACCAAGCTCAGTCCATAAATACAGTATACAGCCTCAGAACCAAACTCAGCCCATAAATACAGTATACAGCCCCAGAACCAAGCTCAGTCCATAAATACAGTATACAGCCCCAGGACCAAGCTCAGTCCATAAATACAGTATACAGCCCCAGAGCCAAGCTGTCCATAAATACAGTATACAGCCCCAGGACCAAGCTCAGTCCATAAATCCAGTATACAGCCCCAGAACCAAGCTCAGTCCATAAATACAGTATACAGCCCCAGAACCAAGCTCAGTCCATAAATACAGTATACAGCCTCAGAACCAAGCTCAGTCCATAAATACAGTATACAGCCCCAGAAGCAAGCTCAGTCCATAAATACAGTATACAGCCCCAGAGCCAAGCTCAGTCCATAAATACAGTATACAGCCCCAGAGCCAAGCTCAGTCCATAAATACAGTATACAGCCCCAGAACCAAGCTCCGTCCATAAATACAGTATACAGCCCCAGAACCAAGCTCAGTCCATAAATACAGTATACAGCCCCAGAACCAAGCTCAGTCCACAAATACAGTATACAGCCCCAGAACCAAGCTCAGTCCATAAATACAGTATACAGCCCCAGAACCAAGCTCAGTCCATAAATACAGTATACAGCCCCAGGACCAAGCTCAGTCCATAAATACATTATACAGCCTCAGAACCAAGCTCAGCACATAAATACAGTATACAGCCCCAGAACCAAGCTCAGCCCATAAATACAGTATACAGCCTCAGAACCAAGCTCAGTCCATAAATACAGTATACAGCCCCAGAACCAAGCTCAGTCCATAAATACAGTATACAGCCCCAGGACCAAGCTCAGTCCATAAATACAGTATACAGCCCCAGAACCAAGCTCAGCACATAAATACAGTATACAGCCCCAGAACCAAGCTCAGTCCATAAATCCAGTATACAGCCTCAGAACCAAGCTCAGTACATAAATACAGTATACAGCCCCAGGACCAAGCTCAGCCCATAAACACAGTATACAGCCCCAGAACAAAGCTCAGTCCATAAATCCAGTATACAGCCCCAGAACCAAGCTCAGTCCATAAATCCAGTATACAGCCCCAGAACCAAGCTCAGTCCATAAATCCAGTATACAGCCCCAGAACCAAGCTCAGTCCATAAATCCAGTATACAGCCCCAGAACCAAGCTCAGTCCATAAATCCAGTATACAGCCCCAGAACCAAGCTCAGTCCATAAATCCAGTATACAGCCCCAGAACCAAGCTCAGTCCATAAATCCAGTATACAGCCCCAGAACCAAGCTCAGTCCATAAATCCAGTATACAGCCCCAGAACCAAGCGCAGTCCATAAATCCAGTATACAGCCCCAGAACCAAGCTCAGTCCATAAATCCAGTATACAGCCCCAGAACCAAGCTCAGTCCATAAATCCAGTATACAGCCCCAGAACCAAGCTCAGTCCATAAATCCAGTATACAGCCCCAGAACCAAGCTCAGTCCATAAATCCAGTATACAGCCCCAGAACCAAGCTCAGTCCATAAATCCAGTATACAGCCCCAGAACCAAGCTCAGTCCATAAATCCAGTATACAGCCCCAGAACCAAGCTCAGACCATAAATCCAGTATACAGCCCCAGAACCAAGCTCAGTCCATAAATACAGTATACAGCCCCAGAACCAAGCTCAGTCCATAAATACAGTATACAGCCCCAGAACCAAGCTCAGTCCATAAACACAGTATACAGCCCCAGAACCAAGCTCAGTCCATAAACACAGTATACAGCCTCAGAACCAAGCTCAGTCCATAAATACAGTATACAGCCCCAGAGCCAAGCTCAGTCCATAAACACAGTATACAGCCCCAGAACCAAGCTCAGTCCATAAATACATTATACAGCCTCAGAACCAAGCTCAGCACATAAATACAGTATACAGCCCCAGAACCAAGCTCAGCACATAAATACAGTATACAGCCTCAGAACCAAGCTCAGTCCATAAATACAGTATACAGCCCCAGAACCAAGCTGTCCATAAATACAGTATACAGCCCCAGAACCAAGCTCAGTCCATAAATACAGTATACAGCCCCAGGACCAAGCTCAGTCCATAAATACAGTATACAGCCCCAGAACCAAGCTCAGCAAATAAATACAGTATACAGCCCCAGGACCAAGCTCAGTCCATAAATACAGTATACAGCCTCAGAACCAAGCTCAGCACATAAATACAGTATACAGCCCCAGAACCAAGCTCAGTCCATAAATCCAGTATACAGCCTCAGAACCAAGCTCAGTCCATAAATACAGTATACAGCCCCAGAACCAAGCTCAGTCCATAAATCCAGTATACAGCCCCAGAACCAAGCTCAGTCCATAAATCCAGTATACAGCCCCAGAACCAAGCTCAGTCCATAAATCCAGTATACAGCCCCAGAACCAAGCTCAGTCCATAAATCCAGTATACAGCCCCAGAACCAAGCTCAGTCCATAAATCCAGTATACAGCCCCAGAACCAAGCTCAGTCCATAAATCCAGTATACAGCCCCAGAACCAAGCTCAGTCCATAAATCCAGTATACAGCCCCAGAACCAAGCTCAGACCATAAATCCAGTATACAGCCCCAGAACCAAGCTCAGTCCATAAATCCAGTATACAGCCCCAGAACCAAGCTCAGTCCATAAATCCAGTATACAGCCCCAGAACCAAGCTCAGTCCATAAATCCAGTATACAGCCCCAGAACCAAGCTCAGTCCATAAATCCAGTATACAGCCCCAGAACCAAGCTCAGTCCATAAATACAGTATACAGCCCCAGAGCCAAGCTGTCCATAAATACAGTATACAGCCCCAGAACCAAGCTCAGTCCATAAATACAGTATACAGCCCCAGAGCCAAGCTCAGTCCATAAATACAGTATACAGCCCCAGAACCAAGCTCAGTCCATAAACACAGTATACAGCCCCAGAACCAAGCTCAGTCCATAAACACAGTATACAGCCCCAGAACCAAGCTCAGTCCATAAACACAGTATACAGCCCCAGAACCAAGCTCAGTCCATAAATACAGTATACAGCCTCAGAACCAAGCTCAGTCCATAAATACAGTATACAGCCCCAGAGCCAAGCTCAGTCCATAAATACAGTATACAGCCTCAGAACCAAGCTCAGTACATATAGTATACAGCCCCAGAACCAAGCTCAGTCCATAAATACAGTATACAGCCCCAGAACCAAGCTCAGCACATAAATACAGTATACAGCCCCAGAACCAAGCTCAGCACATAAATACAGTATACAGCCCCAGAGCCAAGCTGTCCATAAATACAGTATACAGCCCCAGATCCAAGCTCAGTCCATAAATCCAGTATACAGCCCCAGGACCAAGCTCAGTCCATAAATACAGTATACAGCCCCAGAACCAAGCTCAGCCCATAAACACAGTATACAACCCCAGAACCAAGCTCAGTCCATAAATACAGTATACAACCCCAGAACCAAGCTCAGTCCATAAATACAGTATACAGCCCCAGAACCAAGCTCAGCACATAAATACAGTATACAGCCCCAGGACCAAGCTCAGCACATACAGTATACAGCCCCAGAACCAAGCTCAGTCCATAAATACAGTATACAGCCCCAGAGCCAAGCTGTCCATAAATACAGTATACAGTCCCAGAACCAAACTCAGCACATAAATACAGTATACAGCCTGAGAACCAAGCTCAGTCCATAAATCCAGTATACAGCCCCAGACCCAAGCTCAGTTCATAAATCCAGTATACAGCCCCAGAGCCAAGCTGTCCATAAATACAGTATACAGCCCCAGAACCAAGCTCAGCACATAAATCCAGTATACAGCCCCAGAGCCAAGCTGTCCATAAATACAGTATACAGCCCCAGTACCAAGCTCAGCACATAAATACAGTATACAGCCCCAGGACCAAGCTTAGTCCATAAATACAGTATACAGCCCCAGAACCAAGCTCAGCACATAAATACAGTATACAGCCCCAGAACCAAGCTCAGTCCATAAAGACAGTATACAGCCCCAGAACCAAGCTCAGTCCATAAACACAGTATACAGCCCCAGAACCAAGCTCAGTCCATAAATACAGTATACAGCCTCAGAACCAAGCTCAGTCCATAAATACAGTATACAGCCCCAGAGCCAAGCTCAGTCCATAAATACAGTATACAGCCCCAGAGCCAAGCTCAGTCCATAAATAAAGTATACAGCCTCAGAACCAAGCTCAGCCCATAAACACAGTATACAACCCCAGAACCAAGCTCAGTCCATAAATACAGTATACAGCCCCAGAACCAAGCTCAGCACATAAATACAGTATACAGCCCCAGGACCAAGCTCAGGACATAAATCCAGTATACAGCCCCAGAGCCAAGCTCAGTCCATAAATACAGTATACAGCCCCAGAACCAAGCTCAGTCCATAAACACAGTATACAGCCCCAGAACCAAGCTCAGTCCATAAACACAGTATACAGCCTCAGAACCAAGCTCAGTCCATAAATACAGTATACAGCCCCAGAGCCAAGCTGTCCATAAATACAGTATACAGCCCCAGAGCCAAGCTCAGTCCATAAATACAGTATACAGCCCCAGAGCCAAGCTCAGTCCATAAATACAGTATACAGCCTCAGAACCAAGCTCAGTACATATAGTATACAGCCCCAGAACCAAGCTCAGTCCATACAGTATACAGCCTCAGAACCAAGCTCAGTACATATAGTATACAGCCCCAGAACCAAGCTCAGTCCATAAATACAGTATACAGCCCCAGGACCAAGCTGTCCATAAACACAGTATACAGCCTCAGAACCAAGCTCAGTCCATAAATACAGTATACAGCCCCAGAGCCAAGCTGTCCATAAATACAGTATACAGCCCCAGAGCCAAGCTCAGTCCATAAATCCAGTATACAGCCCCAGAGCCAAGCTGTCCATAAATACAGTATACAGCCCCAGAACCAAGCTCAGCACATAAATACAGTATACAGCCCCAGGACCAAGCTTAGTCCATAAATACAGTATACAGCCCCAGGACCAAGCTCAGGACATAAATACAGTATACAGCCCCAGAACCAAGCTCAGTCCATAAACACAGTATACAGCCCCAGAACCAAGCTCAGTCCATAAATACAGTATACAGCCTCAGAACCAAGCTCAGTCCATAAATACAGTATACAGCCCCAGAGCCAAGCTGTCCATAAATACAGTATACAGCCCCAGAGCCAAGCTCAGTCCATAAATACAGTATACAGCCCCAGAGCCAAGCTCAGTCCATAAATAAAGTATACAGCCTCAGAACCAAGCTCAGCCCATAAACACAGTATACAACCCCAGAACCAAGCTCAGTCCATAAATACAGTATACAGCCCCAGAACCAAGCTCAGCACATAAATACAGTATACAGCCCCAGGACCAAGCTGTCCATAAATACAGTATACAGCCCCAGAGCCAAGCTCAGTCCATAAATAGAGTATACAGCCCCAGAGCCAAGCTCAGTCCATAAATACAGTATACAGCCTCAGAACCAAGCTCAGTACATATAGTATACAGCCCCAGAACCAAGCTCAGTCCATACAGTATACAGCCTCAGAACCAAGCTCAGTACATATAGTATACAGCCCCAGAACCAAGCTCAGTCCATACAGTATACAGCCTCAGAACCAAGCTCAGTCCATAAATACAGTATACAGCCCCAGGACCAAGCTGTCCATAAATACAGTATACAGCCCCAGAACCAAGCTCAGTCCATAAATACAGTATATAGCCCCAGAACCAAGCTCAGTCCATAAATACAGTATACAGCCCCAGAACCAAGCTCAGGACATAAATACAGTATACAGCCCCAGAACCAAGCTCAGTCCATAAATACAGTATACAGCCCCAGAACCAAGCTCAGTCCATAAATACAGTATACAGCCCCAGAACCAAGCTCAGTCCATAAATACAGTATACTGCCTCAGAACCAAGCTCAGCACATACAGTATACAGCCCCAGAACCAAGCTCAGTCCATAAATACAGTATACTGCCTCAGAACCAAGCTCAGCACATACAGTATACAGTCCCAGAACCAAGCTCAGTCCATAAATACAGTATACAGTATACAGCCCCAGAGCCAAGCTCAGTCCATAAATACAGTATACAGACCCAGAACCAAGCTCAGTCCATAAATACAGTATACAGACCCAGAACCAAGCTCAGTCCATAAATACAGTATACAACCCAGAACCAAGCTCAGTCCATAAATACAGTATACAGCCCCAGAACCAAGCTCAGCCCATAAATCCAGTATACAGCCCCAGAACCAAGCTCAGTCCATAAATACAGTATACAACCCCAGAACCAAGCTCAGTCCATAAATACAGTATACAGCCCCAGAACCAAGCTCAGTCCATAAATACAGTATACAGCCCCAGAACCAAGCTCAGTCCATAAATACAGTATACAGCCTCAGAACCAAGCTCAATACATATAGTATACTGCCCCAGAACCAAGCTCAGTCCATAAATACAGTATACAGCCTCAGAACCAAGCTCAGTCCATAAATACAGTATACAGCCTCAGAACCAAGCTCAGTCCATAAATACAGTATACAGCCTCAGAACCAAGCTCAGTCCATAAATACAGTATACAGCCCCAGAACCAAGCTCAGTCCATAAATACAGTATACAGCCTCAGAACCAAGCTCAGTACATATAGTATACAGCCCCAGAACCAAGCTCAGTACATATAGTATACAGCCCCAGAACCAAGCTCAGTCCATAAATACAGTATACAGCCCTAGAACCAAGCTCAGTCCATAAATACAGTATACAGCCCCAGAACCAAGCTCAGTCCATAAATACAGTATACAGCCCCAGAACCAAGCTCAGTCCATACAGTATACAGCCTCAGAACCAAGCTCAGTCCATAAATACAGTATACAGCCCCAGGACCAAGCTGTCCATAAATACAGTATACAGCCCCAGAACCAAGCTCAGTCCATAAATACAGTATATAGCCCCAGAACCAAGCTCAGTCCATAAATACAGTATACAGCCCCAGAACCAAGCTCAGCACATAAATACAGTATACAGCCCCAGAACCAAGCTCAGTCCATAAATACAGTATACAGCCCCAGAACCAAGCTCAGTCCATAAATACAGTATACAGCCCCAGAACCAAGCTCAGTCTATAAATACAGTATACAGCCCCAGAACCAAGCTCAGTCCATAAATACAGTATACAGCCCCAGAACCAAGCTCAGTCCATAAATCCAGTATACAGCCCCAGAACCAAGCTCAGTCCATAAATACAGTATACTGCCTCAGAACCAAGCTCAGCACATACAGTATACAGTCCCAGAACCAAGCTCAGTCCATACAGTATACAGCCCCAGAGCCAAGCTCAGTCCATAAATACAGTATACAGACCCAGAACCAAGCTCAGTCCATAAATACAGTATACAGCCCCAGAACCAAGCTCAGTCCATAAATACAGTATACAGCCCCAGAGCCAAGCTCAGTCCATAAATACAGTATACAGCCCCAGAACCAAGCTCAGCCCATAAATACAGTATACAGCCTCAGAACCAAGCTCAGTCCATAAATACAGTATACAGCCCCAGAACCAAGCTCAGCCCATAAATACAGTATACAGCCCCAGAACCAAGCTCAGTCCATAAATACAGTATACAGCCTCAGAACCAAGCTCAGCCCATAAATACAGTATACAGCCCCAGGACCAAGCTCAGTCCATAAATACAGTATACAGCCCCAGAACCAAGCTCAGCACATAAATACAGTATACAGCCTCAGAACCAAGCTCAGTCCATAAATCCAGTATACAGCCCCAGAACCAAGCTCAGCACATACACAGTATACAACCCCAGAACCAAGCTCAGTCCATAAATACAGTATACAACCCCAGAACCAAGCTCAGTCCATAAATACAGTATACAGCCCCAGAACCAAGCTCAGCCCATAAATCCAGTATACAGCCCCAGAACCAAGCTCAGTCCATAAATACAGTATACAACCCCAGAACCAAGCTCAGTCCATAAATACAGTATACAGCCCCAGAACCAAGCTCGGTCCATAAATACAGTATACAGCCCCAGAACCAAGCTCAGTCCATAAATACAGTATACAGCCTCAGAACCAAGCTCAATACATATAGTATACTGCCCCAGAACCAAGCTCAGTCCATAAATACAGTATACAGCCTCAGAACCAAGCTCAGTCCATAAATACAGTATACAGCCTCAGAAGCAAGCTCAGTCCATAAATACAGTATACAGCCTCAGAACCAAGCTCAGTCCATAAATACAGTATACAGCCTCAGAACCAAGCTCAGTCCATAAATACAGTATACAGCCTCAGAACCAAGCTCAGTCCATAAATACAGTATACAGCCTCAGAACCAAGCTCAGTCCATAAATACAGTATACAGCCTCAGAACCAAGCTCAGTCCATAAATACAGTATACAGCCCCAGAACCAAGCTCAGTCCATAAATACAGTATACAGCCTCAGAACCAAGCTCAGTACATATAGTATACAGCTTCAGAACATATACTAGTCCTTCTCAATCAAAGTCCGGAGACAGCGCAGCGTCTAGCAGGAAATTCTTCCCTCTGCTGACAAGCTTTATGGAGATGCCGATTTCATTTTCCAGCAGGTCTCGGCACCTGCCCACACTGCCAAAAATACCAAGACCTGGTGTAATAACCACAGGATCACTGCGCCTGATTGGCCAGCAAACTCACCTGACCTAAACCCCATAGAGAATCTATAGGGTATGGTCAATAGGAAGATGGGAGACACCAGATCCAACAATGCAGACGAGCTGAAGGCCGATATCAAACCAACCAGGGCCTCCATACCACCTCAGCAGTGCCACAGGCTGATCGCCTCTATGCCACGCCGCATTGATAACACCTCAGCAGTGCCACAGGCTGATCGCCTCCATGCCACGACGCATTGATAAGACCTCAGAGAGAGAGAGAAGGTAGAAAAAAAAGCAGCCCTTTAAATGTGCAGAGTAGATGGTGCTGTGCGTACTTGACCGTCATCCGCACGGTCCTTTAGATACAGTAACAAAGTAATGATGGCAGCGCTACAGAAGTCGTCCTACAAAGCGGATGAGAGGACTGAAACGTAGCAATTTTCACTTGGGTTAAATAAACCACAATCTTTTTGCAACTACTTCTGTAGCGCTGCGATCATTTCTTTGTTGCTGTACGTAAAAAACCGTGTGGATGACGGTCAAGTACGCACAGCACCATCTACTCTGCACATTTGAAGTGCTGCCTTTTTCTACCTTCTATATAGTCAAAAACTCCAAAATATGAGACCGCATGCCTCAGTTAGTGAAAACTGTTTATTCACCACATTTCAGCCCTACTCCATAGGGGTGGGGGGGGGGGGGGGACGACGTCGACGACACACACACTTTGCAAATTCAGTTTAATCCCTGCCATATAAATTTATACGACATAAACTACAGCTCCCAGCATGTCCTGAACGTTTAGAATATGCTAGGAGTTGTTGTTTCACAAAAAAGAATGCTACCATCTGTCATCTCGCTGCAGATCATAGAGTAACTACAGTACTGATCTGTCACAGGAAGAATAAGCCTTTACCCTCAGTGACTCACAGGTGACATCTTCTCAGATGCTTTTCTTCTCCATCCAGTCCTGTATGACTACTTCTCCTGGCCACGGCTCATTTCTGGAGAGTTTGCTGCTCAGATGTCTTCGGCTCCTCACTTTTCCAACATTTCCGCACCTATAAACGATGATAAAATTCTCAAGGTGCCACACTCTATGCCCCTGAATATAGTAGTACCATACACTGTTCTCCTGAATATAATAGCACCATGCTCTGTCCCCATTAATTAAATTGTGTCAAACACTGTAAAGTAAATCACCACACACACACACACACTAACAATACCCCCTGTAGTTATTGCCCCTGTAGATAGAAATGTCCCTGTAAATATTGCCCCCAACGCTACCCACTGAAAAAAAAAAAAAAACACACCTGTCCCCGTTCCCGCAGCATCCTCCAGCGATGCAGGACTGGTCAGAGACCAGGCAGCGTCATCCAGCGTAACGGCGCGGTCGTAGTGATGACTTCATTGCGCCGTGTCATTAAGCGCGAATGGTGAGGAAGGGAATTGATAGTTTCCTGTCTCGCCAGCGCTAGAGTAAGAAATTGTATCCGTGTCCCAAGGACGCGGATACAATTGGGTGAGAGGTCTCGCTTCACCCCGGTTCTCTGAACCGGCTGTAATTTTAACAGCCAGTTCGGAAGCAATGGGGTTAACTGGCCCCCCTTTCAGCCTCGGGCCCTGGGCATTTGCCCATATTGCCCTTATTTTAGACCACCCCTGCCTGTACCACTTGTTAAAATGACAACCGGTTCGCACAACGGGGAGAAGAGAGAACCTGATCCTTGCTTCTCTGCGCTAAATATGCGGATACAATTGAACAACCCTAACTGGCAGGAGCAAGGCAACCATAAGACCCCTGCCCCGCCAATCAGCGTTTAGTCTGCAATGCAGGCAGCAAAACTACCCCATTACGCCGCCTTCCGGAGGACAGGCCTGTATCACTGTATAATAGCATGGGAACAGGGACAGGTAAGTATGTAATGCTTATTTTTATTTTTTAAGGGCACAGTGTGCGTGGCACTATCTACAGGGGGCACAGTGTGTGACAATTGTGTTTGGGGCACGGTGTATGGCGCTATTGTATTCATTGGCTCAGTATGTGGCAGTATGAGGAGTTTGTCTTAGTATAGGGGTTACAGATGTGTTGCAAAAGCGAGGAGCCAATGAAATCTGGGCGACACTCTTCAGAGGCAAGGTGTAGTTAGAAGAAGTCATCGTGGAGGTCTGAGCTGAATGGAGAAAAAAAAGAAAGAAAACAACTACTCCTGTCAGAGAAGACGTCACCTGTAAGTCACTCAATGTGATTTTTCTAAAAGATCCGTTTAATATCTTCGGCAGCCCCACAGAAATGAACGGAGTGGTGGCCGAGCATGCGCACTACCGCTCCATTCCTATGGTGCTCCCAGGACTGGTAAAGTAAGTCTTGCGATCGGTGGGGGTCCCAGCCATCGGACCTCGACCAATCAGACATCACCTATCCAGTAGAGAGGTGATAAATATTGATTATGGGAAAACCCCTTTAGTATATGGTGTATTTTAAATATTGTAAATGTTTTATTTGATTATTAGAGTCAGAATCATTTTCTATAGCGCACTACACCACAAACCCCTGCTTATTCCTCCTGGAAATTAATGAATAATTTGACACATGGGTGTCACCAGTTGGGGGGGGGGTGCCCTTACACAATCAGCGCTGGCAGAGAGAGACTGTGTAGTGACACGTCCCTTTGACAAGTGGTAAATGGTAACACTCAGTTGTCAATTTATTCAAAAATTTCTAGGAGGAACAAAAGAGGAACGGCACAATACGGATCCCTTAAAAAAAAGATGTTCCAGAAATGTTATTTACTAAAACAGACATGGTCAGGATAGAGGACAGGTATGCAAGTCATAGGGGGAGGGGGGTTGTATGGAGCGGGCTCAAGGGCTGAGAACGCTCCATACACTGCGAGGGTCAGGTGTATATTACAGCTTACACTCTGCTGAAAAACGGAGATAACTACGATCCTAGCTATTTAACCCCTTAGATACCAGTCAATAGCGACCGCTGCATTAAAGCTGCTGAAAGAGGAAGTCCCCCCCCCCCCCCCCAACAACAACCCGTCATCCCCGGGTATTAGATCGCAGGGTGTTGATGGCAGCCTGTGAATGTAATGAAGGCCCCCAGGTCTGTCATCTTGGTTCTCAGGCAGTGCTTAATAGGAACTGGTAAAAAACAAGATTTACAAGTATTTTTACAGCAGCTGTATAGTGCGCTATGACCTGAATCCGTCAGTCCTAAGGATCTGACGGGTTCAGTGTCAGCGGGTCCTGCTGGATCCACCTGTAATCTATCATGTCTAAGTTATGAACGGTCAGGGATACGCAGGAGCCGCCGACACCGAATCAGTCAGACTTGTGGGACTGACGGATTCAGGTCATAGCAAACGATAGAGCTGCCGTGTATACAGGAGACAAAGCAGCTGCATCTCAAAGTAAAACTCATTTCTATAAAATAAACTAATTATAAAGTTACACCGAGAACACTGATGGATATATATATATTTTTTTATTTTTTTTAAAACCCTATCAAAGGTGTACATCACTTTCTAATAAAGTTTTTTTTTTATATCCCAAAAAATTTAGAAAAACAAAATACCTTTTCCCAAAAAGTACAGTAAAAAAAACAAAACATAACTGGTATCGTTGAGTCCCATATGCCAGAATCGCTGTTCTTTAGTCACCACAAAAACGAATAATAAAAAAAAAAAAAAAAACAAAAAAAAAAACACACACTCAAAAAATATCTAAATATTACCAATAAAAACGACATGGCATCCCGGAACATCACCCCGCCCAATCAATGGAAATCATAACAAAAAGTTGTGGTTCTCAGAATTTTATTTTTTGAGAATAATTTTTTTCCTTGTAAAAGTAGGGAAAAAAAAACCCCAAAAAAATAATAAAAATTATATAAAATCTTGGTATCGCCGTAATCGCATTAACACAATAAAGATAGCACCATGAACACGAAACCCTCCCCAAAAAAAACAGGAGTCGCAATGCCCTCCCCCCCCCCCCCAAAAAGAAAACTTTTTCCTAGTAAATTATAGTGTACCATATAGCGTAATAGAAAAAAATTTCGGTTTTTATTTGGGGGGGGGGGGGGGGGGTTTGGGAGGCGAGGCTGAAATGCATTTCCTCGTACAGCGATATCAACGGGGGGGAAAAAAAAAATTATAACTCTTGGCTGAAGAAAAAAACATGCGTGGTCATTAAGGGGTGAACGGTAGGAATATCCCGTGAAACTTTATTTACAAAGCTGGGAGAAAAAAAAAAAAACTTTGCAAACTGTGCAGCTGTGGAGGTGACACATTCGGCTCTGCTACATGTAATGGACAGTATACCCGAACATTACATTTCTATACAGCCGTCTAGGAGATCATTATAACCATATTACAGGTTATCACAGGAATATTCCACATCCACAATAAAGGCTAGTGTGTAATAACAAGTATAACACCCCCGTACATTATACAGCAGCTTATAGTGACTGCTGTGAGGGCCGTTATGACATCCGGGGGCCCCCGCAGCGGAGAAGGTCACACTTACCTGCCGGCTCCGGTCCCCGCTCGCTCGCCTGAGGCAGCAACTGTCACCTGTTAACCTGCGCGCTCCCGACAGACCTTGCGTGCGCGCCGCCGAACCAACTAAGACGCAGCACAAGGGTACAAGCAGAGCAAGTGAGGTAAGCCCCGCCCACCGCGTGATGACGCGACTTGATCGACAGATGAGAACTTATCCCTGGGTGGGAGACTCGTCCGTCACTGGTGACTCGGACACCCGGATGTACAGCGCTGTTGTCATGGATACTGTAGATAGTGTTGCACTGCACAGATTCTATGTTCTATAGGCTTTTATTTTTTTTAACCTTTGCCCTTATAGAATTTTCTATGTGCTAATAGTTGTAACTCTTAGAAGTGGTCACACAACCTTCCATATGTCTATAATATAGAGTACAACATTCAGAAATAAAAAAGTACAGATGGCCCCATAACAATGCGCTAGCAACAGATGTGTCCCCATAACAGTAACAGTGTATCATCCACAGATGTCCCCATAACAGTGTGTCCTTCTCAGAGTCCCCATAACAGTGTATCCTCCACAGATGTCCCCATAACAGTGTATCACCCACAGATGTCCCCATAACAGTGTATCATCCACAGATATCTCCATAACAGTGTGTCACCCACAGATGTCCCCATAACAGTGTATCATCCACAGATGTCCCCATAACAGTGTATCATCCACAGATGTCCCCATAACAGTGTATCACCCACAGATGTCCCCATAACAATGTATCATCCACAGATGTCCCCATAACAGTGTATCATCCACAGATGTCCTCATAACAGTGTATCACCCACAGATGTCTCCATAACAGTGTATCACCCACAGATGTCTCCATAACAGTGTATCATCCACAGATGTCTCCATAACAGTGTATCACCCACAGATGTCTCCATAACAGTGTATCATCCACAGATGTCCCCATAACAGTGTATCACCCACAGATGTCCCCGTAACAGTGTATCCTCCACAGATGTCCTCGTAACAGTGTATCATCCACAGATGTCCCCATAACAGTGTATCATCCACAGATGTCCCCATAACAGTGTATCATACACAGATGTCCCCATAACAGTGTATCACCCACAGATGTCCCCATAACAATGTATCCTCCACAGATGTCTCCATAACAGTGTATCACCCACAGATATCCCCATAACGGTGCATCCTCCACAGATGTCCCCATAACAGTGTATCCTCCACAGATGTCCCCATAACAGTGTATCCTCCACAGATGTCCCCATAACAGTGTATCACCCACAGATGTCCCCATAACAGTGTATCATCCACAGATGTCCCCATAACAGTGTATCATCCACAGATGTCCCCATAAGTGTCTCATCCACAGATATCCCCCATAACAGTGTATCATCCACAGATGTCCCTATAACAGTGTATCATCCACAGATGTCCTCATAACAGTGTATCATCCACAGATGTCCCCATAACAATGTATCATCCACAGATGTCCCCATAACAGTGTATCACCCACAGATGTCCCCATAACAGTGTATCATCCACAGATGTCCCCATAACAGTGTATCATCCACAGATGTCTCCATAACAGTGTATCACCCACAGATGTCCCCATAACAGTGTATCACCCACAGATGTCCCCATAACAGTGTATCACCCACAGATGTCCCCATAACAGTGTATCACCCACAGATGTCCTCATAACAGTGTATCACCCACAGATGTCCTCATAACAGTGTATCACCCACAGATGTCCCCATAACAGTGTATCACCCACAGATGTCCCCATAACAGTGTATCATCCACAGATGTCCTCATAACAGTGTATCACCCACGGATGTCCCCATAACAGTGTATCATCCACAGATGTCCCCATAACAGTGTATCACCCACAGATGTCCCCATAACAGTGTATCATCCACAGATGTCCCCATAACAGTGTATCATCCACAGATGTCCCCATAACAGTGTATCATCCACAGATGTCCCCATAACAGTGTATCACCCACAGATGTCCCCATAACAGTGTATCATCCACAGATGTCCCCATAACAGTGTATCACCCACAGATGTCCCCGTAACAGTGTATCATCCACAGATGTCCCCATAACAGTGTATCCTCCACAGATGTCCTCATAACAGTGTATCACCCACAGATGTCCCCATAACAGTGTATCATCCACAGATGTCCCCATAACAGTGTATCATCCACAGATGTCCTCATAACAGTGTATCACCCACAGATGTCCCCATAACAGTGTATCATCCACAGATGTCCCCATAACAGTGTATCATTCACAGATGTCCCCATAACAGTGTATCACCCACAGATGTCCCCATAACAGTGTATCACCCACAGATGTCCCCATAACATTGTATCCTCCACAGATGTCCCCATAACAGTGTATCATCCACAGATGTCCCCATAACAGTGTATCACCCACAGATGTCCCCATAACAGTGTATCAGCCACAAATGTCCTCATAACCGTGTATCACCCACAGATATCCCCATAACAGTGTATCACCCACAGATATCCCCATAACAGTGTATTATCCACAGATGTCCCCATAACAGTGTATCATCCACAGATGTCCCCATAACAGTGTATCACCCACAGATGTCCCCATAACAGTGTATCATCCACAGATGTCCCCATAACAGTGTATCCTCCACAGATGTCCCCATAACAGCGTATCATCCACAGATGTCCCCATAACAGCGTATCATCCACAGATGTCCCCATAACAGTGTATCCTCCACAGATGTCCCCATAACAGTGTATCATCCACAGATGTCCTCATAACAGTGTATCACCCACAGATGTCCCCATAACAGTGTATCACCCACAGATGTCCCCATAACAGTGTATCATCCACAGATGTCCTCATAACAGTGTATCATCCACAGATGTCCCCATAACAGTGTATCACCCACAGATGTCCCCATAACAGTGTATCACCCACAGATGTCCCCATAACAGTGTATTATCCACAGATGTCCCCATAACAGTGTATCATCCACAGATGTCCCCATAACAGTGTATCACCACAGATGTCCCCATAACAGTGTATTATCCACAGATGTCCCCATAACAGTGTATCATCCACAGATGTCCCCATAACAGTGTATCACCCACAGATGTCCCCATAACAGTGTATTATCCACAGATGTCCCCATAACAGTGTATCATCCACAGATGTCCCCATAACAGTGTATCACCCACAGATGTCCCCATAACAGTGTATTATCCACAGATGTCCCCATAACAGTGTATCATCCACAGATGTCCCCATAACAGTGTATCCTCCACAGATGTCCCCATAACAGTGTATCATCCACAGATGTCCTCATAACAGTGTATCACCCACAGATGTCCCCATAACAGTGTATCACCCACAGATGTCCCCATAACAGTGTATCATCCACAGATGTCCTCATAACAGTGTATCATCCACAGATGTCCCCATAACAGTGTATCACCCACAGATGTCCCCATAACAGTGTATCACCCACAGATGTCCCCATAACAGTGTATTATCCACAGATGTCCCCATAACAGTGTATCATCCACAGATGTCCCCATAACAGTGTATCCTCCACAGATGTCCCCATAACAGCGTATCATCCACAGATGTCCCCATAACAGCGTATCATCCACAGATGTCCCCATAACAGTGTATCCTCCACAGATGTCCCCATAACAGTGTATCCTCCACAGATGTCCTCATAACAGTGTATCACCCACAGATGTCCCCATAACAGTGTATCACCCACAGATGTCCCCATAACAGTGTATCATCCACAGATGTCCTCATAACAGTGTATCATCCACAGATGTCCCCATAAGAGTGTATCATCCACAGATGTCCCCATAACAGTGTATCACCCACAGATGTCCCCATAACAGTGTATCACCCACAGATGTCCTCATAACAGTGTATCACCCACAGATGTCCCCATAACAGTGTATCATCCACAGATGTCCTCATAACAGTGTATCATCCACAGATGTCCCCATAAGAGTGTATCATCCACAGATGTCCCCATAACAGTGTATCACCCACAGATGCGCCATAACAGTGTATCACCCACAGATGTCCCCATAACAGTGTATCATCCACAGATGTCCCCATAACAGTGTATCACCCACAGATGTCCCCATAACAGTGTATAATCCACAGATGTCTCCATAACAGACAGCAAGAGCAATTTCAATGTTTATCTCAGCTGCTTAATAAATATAAGATACAGGGACACGACTTGCCTTTGCTCTTCACTGTTGTGTCAGAGAGGAGGGGTGACAACTGCTCAGCGTAGTTGTCACTTTCCTAGCCCCTCCCACTCTGTTACTGCCGGCTCACCTGCGCTGTTACACACTGTACTGGAAACCAGTTTATGGGCGGACATGCCCTTCAACAATTACTTTTCTTTCAGCCAGAGTTTCGGGGTTGGATTGACTGAAAATAAATATGCAGAATGTTATTTGCTTATGACCTGGCAGCCTACAATAATTGTCTGATCTTATCTGAGGTCACAGGAAGATGTCTACATGTCAAACAAGGTGTTCTCAATAAGAGCAGAAAAGCATTTGAGTTGTTCTACCTCTGCAGCTGAGGTTCCGGACCTATGAAGATCCCACTCCTCTGCCATGTGCAGCCCTTATTATTACACTTTACATAAAATATGAGGACATAGAATACAGTGCTTTTCTCTATTCCCTTTATCACTAAATCCACCTAATAATAAACTCATGCCCTGCAGACCTATGAGCAGAATAAAAGCTTTTCTATATATTAGCTCTGCAAGAACAGATATCATCAGTAGAACAGTAATCATTCCATTTCCTCCTAAGATTTATCTGAAAGACATTTTTTATTTTCATAGTTGCCCGGTATGCATAAGAATATAACTACTATAATACTGCCCCCTATATACAATAATATAACTACTATAATACTACCCCTATATACAAGAATATAACTACTATAATACTGCTCCTATATACAAGAATATAACTACTATAATACTGCCCCCTATATACAATAATATAACTACTATAATACTACCCCTATATACAAGAATATAACTACTATAATACTGCTCCTATATACAAGAATATAACTACTATAATACTGCCCCCTATATACAAGAATATAACTACTATAATACTGCCCCTATATACAAGAATATAACTACTATAATACTGCACCCCCCATATACAAGGATATAACTACTATAATACTGCCCCTATATACAAGAATATAACTACTATAATACTGCCCCTATATACAAGAATATAACTACTATAATACTGCCCCTATATACAAGAATATAACTACTATAATACTGCTCCTATATACAAGAATATAACTACTATAATACCTCCTCCTATATACAAGAATATAACTACTATAATACTGCCTCCTATATACAAGAATATAACTACTATAATACTGCCCCCTATATACAAGAATATAACTACTATAATACTGCCCCCTATATACAAGAATATAACTACTATAATACTGCCCCCTATATACAAGAATATAACTATTATAATACTGCCCCTATATACAATATAACTACTATAATACTGCCCCTATATACAAGAATATAACTACTATAATACTGCCCCCTATATACAAGAATATAACTATTATAATACTGCCCCCTATATACAAGAATATAACTACTATAATACTGCCCCTATATACAAGAATATAACTACTATAATACTGCCCCTATATACAATAATATAACTACTATATTACTGCCCCCTATATACAAGAATATAACTACTATAATACTGCCCCTATATACAAGAATATAACTACTATAATACTGCCCCTATATACAAGAATATAACTACTATAATACTGCCCCCTATATACAAGAATATAACTACTATAATACTGCCCCCTATATACAAGAATATAACTACTATAATACTGCCCCCTATATACAAGAATATAACTATTATAATACTGCCCCATTATACAATATAACTACTATAATACTGCCCCTATATACAAGAATATAACTACTATAATACTGCCCCCTATATACAAGAATATAACTACTATAATACTGCCCCCTATATACAATAATATAACTACTATAATACTGCTCCTATATACAAGAATATAACTACTATAATACTGCCCCCTATATACAAGAATATAACTACTATAATACTGCCCCCTATATACAATAATATAACTACTATAATACTGCCCCCTATATACAAGAATATAACTACTATAATACTGCCCCTATATACAAGAATATAACTATTATAATACTGCCCCTATATACAATATAACTACTATAATACTGCCCCTATATACAAGAATATAACTACTATAATACTGCCCCCTATATACAAGAATATAACTACTATAATACTGCCCCCTATATACAAGAATATAACTACTATAATACTGCCCCCTATATACAAGAATATAACTACTATAATACTGCTCCTATATATACAAGAATATAACTACTATAATACTGCCCCCTATATACAAGAATATAACTACTATAATACTGCCCCCTATATACAATAATATAACTACTCTAATACTGCCCCCTATATACAAGAATATAACTACTATAATACTGCCCCCTATATACAAGAATATAACTACTATAATACTGCCCCCTATATACAATAATATAACTACTCTAATACTGCCCCCTATATACACTAATATAACTACTATAATACTGCCTCCCATATACAAGAATATAACTACTATAATACTGCCCCTATATACAAGAATATAACTACTATAATACTGCTCCTATATACAAGAATATAACTACTATAATACTGCCCCCTATATACACGAATATAACTACTATAATACTGCTCCTATATACAAGAATATAACTACTATAATACTGCCCCTATATACAAGAATATAACTACTGTAATACTGCTCCTATATACAAGAATAGAACTACTATAATACTGCTCCCTATATACAAGAATATAACTACTATAATACTGCCCCCTATATACAGGAATAGAACTACTATAATACTGCCCCCTATATACAAGAATATAACTACTATAATACTGCTCCCTATATACAAGAATATAACTAGTATAATACTGCCCCCTATATACAAGAATATAACTACTATAATACTGCTCCCTATATACAAGAATATAACTACTATAATACTGGTCCTATATACAAGAATATAACTACTATAATACTGCCCCCTATATACAAGAATATAACTACTATAATACTGCCCCCTATATACAAGAATATAACTACTATAATACTGCTCCCTATATACAAGAATATAACTACTATAATACTGCCCCCTATATACTAGAATATAACTACTATAATACTGCCTATATACAAGAATATAACTACTATAATACTGCCCCCTATATACTAGAATATAACTACTATAATACTGCCCCCTATATACTAGAATATAACTACTATAATACTGCCTATATACAAGAATATAATTACTATAATACTGCCCCCTATATACAAGAATATAACTACTATAATACTGCCCCCTATATACTAGAATATAACTACTATAATACTGCCTATATACAAGAATATAACTACTATAATACTGCCCCCTATATACTAGAATATAACTACTATAATACTGCTCCTATATACAAGAATATAACTACTATAATACTGCCCCTATATACAAGAATATAACTACTATAATACTGCTCCTATATACAAGATTATAACTGCTATAATACTGCTCCTATATACAAGAATATAACTACAATAATACTGCCCCTATATACAAGAATATAACTACTATAATACTGCCCCTATATATAAGAATATAACTACTATAATACTGCCCCCTATATACCAGAATATAACTACTATAATACTGCCCCCTATATACCAGAATATAACTACTATAATACTGCTCCTATATACAAGAATATAACTACTATAATACTGCCCCCTATATACAAGAATATAACTACTATAATACTGCCCCTATATACAAGAATATAACTACTATAATACTGCCCCCTATATACAAGGATATAACTACTATAATACTGCTCCTATGTACAAGAATATAACTACTATAATACTGCCCCTATATACAAGAGTATAACTACTATAATACTGCCCCATGTATACAAGAATATAACTACTATAATACTGCCCCTATATACAAGAATATAACTACTATAATACTGCCCCCTATATACAAAAATATAACTACTATAATGCTGCCCCCTATATACAAGAATATAACTACTATAATACTGGCCCTATATACAAGAATATAACTACTATAATACTGCCCCTATATACAAGAATATAACTACTATAATACTGCTCCTATATACAGGAATATAACTACTATAATACTGCCCCTATATACAAGAATATAACTACTATAATACTGCCTCCTATATACAAGAGTATAACTACTATAATACTTCCCCCTATATACAAGAATATAACTGCTATAATACTGCCTCTATATACAAGAATATAACTACTATAATACTGCCCTCTATATATAAGAATATAACTACTATAATACTGCCGCTATATACAAAAATATAACTACAATAATACTGCCTCCTATATACAAGAATATAACTACTATAATACTGCCTCTATATACAAGAATATAACTACTATAATACTGTCCCCTATATACAAGAATATAACTACTATAATACTGCCCCTATATACAAGAATATAACTACTATAATACTGCCCCTATATACAAGACTATAACTACTATAATACTGCCCCCTATATACAAGAATATAACTACTATAATACTGCCCCCTATATACAAGAATATAACTACTATAATACTGCCCCCTATATACAAGAATATAACTACTATAATACTGCCCCCTATATACAAGAATATAACTACTATAATACTGCTCCTATATACAAGAATATAACTACTATAATACTCCTCCTATATACAAGAATATAACTACTATAATACTACTCCTATATACAAGAATATAACTACTATAATACTGCTCCTATATACAAGAATATAACTACTATAATACTGCCCCCTATATACAAGAATATAACTACTATAATACTGCTCCTATATACAAGAATATAAATACTATAATACTGCTCCTATATACAAGAATATAACTACTATAATACTGCTTCTATATACAAGAATATAACTACTATAATACTGCCCCTATATACAAGAATATAACTACTATAATACTGCTCCCTATATACAAGAATATAACTACTATAATACTGCTCCTATATACAAGAATATAACTACTATAATACTGCTCCCTATATACAAGAATATAACTACTATAACACTGCCCCTATATACAAGAATATAACTACTATAACACTGCTCCTATATACAAGAATATAACTACTATAATACTGCCCCCTATATACAAGAATATAACTACTATAATACTGCCCACTATATACAAGAATATAACTACTATAATACTGCCCCTATATACAAGAATATAACTACTATAATACTGCCCCCTATATACAAGAATATAACTACTATAATACTGCCCCCTGTATACAAGAATATAACTACTATGATACTGCTCCTATATACAAGAATATAACTACTATAATACTGCCTCCTATATACTAGAATATAACTACTATAATACTGCCCCCTATATACAAGAATATAACTACTATAATACTGCCCCCTATATACAAGAATATAACTACTATAATACTCCTCCTATATACAAGAATATAACTACTATAATACCGCTCCTATATACAAGAATATAACTACTATAATACCTCCCCCTATATACAAGAATATAACTACTATAATACTGTCCCCTGTTGACAAGATTCTTAATGGAAAAATATATAAGGTGACTTAAAGAGACTCTGTCACCACATTATAATTGGCCTATATTGTACATGATGTGATCGGCGCTGTAACGTAGATTACAGCAGTGTTTTTTTATTTAGAAAAACAATCATTTTTGACGGATTTATGATCAGTGACCATTCAGCGTCATACACTTCTCTCCATTCATTTACACTGCAGATACCGATATAGCTATATCGCTATGTGCAGCCACATAAACACACTATAACGCTACTCATGTGTCATGACAATGAATATACATCACCTCCAGCCAGGACGTCATGTGTATTCAGAATTTTGTCACTTCTCTGCACTTCTCTGTGAGTTACAGCACAGCAGGCGTAGTCTCGCGAGATTACG
>NC_134688.1:472065783-472170783 GCF_050947455.1 Rhinoderma darwinii
ATTCGGTATTGGCGCGGCCGTAATAACCTGCCACAACTATTTGTTTGCGTCATTTATGATGTGTACGCTGTAAAAAAAATTAAATAAAAACGTTTTTCACTTATTAATGTGAGGCGCGAGGTGTGATTAATGTAACCTCCATGCGCCTCACATTAATAGTAATTAACCCTGTCATGTACCTCACACATGAACCCATGACTGAGAAACATGATGGGGTTAATTACTATTAATGTGACGCACATTCAAAATTCATCATCGCACCTCGCGCCTCACATCAGAAAACTGAAGAACTTTTTTTTTTTTTTTTTTTAATTACGGTTGGCAAAGTATCGGTATCGAAGTCCAAATTCTGGTATTGTGACAACCCTAGTAAGGAACTTAATATCGTTAGCGATTTCCGGAAAATAAAAATCTGCTGTGCGTGAGAACCGGTTTAACCCCTTAAAGTCAAAGCCATATTTCTTTATTTATTGTCATTTTCAACTCACCGCCTACTTAGAGCCATGACTTTTATTTGTGTGTCAATGGAGTGGTGTGTGAAGGATTATATTTTTGCGCGAGGAGTTGTAGTTTTTATTGGCACCATTTAAAGTACCATATAAATGGGTGAAATGGAGAAAACTGCAGTTTCTCCATGGTTTTTTGGGTTTAGTTTTTACTGCATGTATTTAACATCTACTTTTACCTTAAGATAAGGTAAATACAGTATGCAGCCTCAGAACCAAGCTCAGTCCATAAATACAGTATACAGCCTCAGAACCAAGCTCAGTCCATAAATACAGTATGCAGCCTCAGAACCAAGCTCAGTCCATAAATACAGTATACAGCCTCAGAACCAAGCTCAGTCCATAAATACAGTATACAGCCTCAGAACCAAGCTCAGTCCATAAATACAGTATACAGCCTCAGAACCAAGCTCAGTCCATAAATACAGTATACAGCCTCAGAACCAAGCTCAGTCCATAAATACAGTATACAGCCTCAGAACCAAGCTCAGTCCATAAATACAGTATACAGCCTCAGAACCAAGCTCAGTCCATAAATACAGTATACAGCCTCAGAACCAAGCTCAGTCCATAAATACAGTATACAGCCTCAGAACCAAGCTCAGTCCATAAATACAGTATACAGCCTCAGAACCAAGCTCAGTCCATAAATACAGTATACAGCCTCAGAACCAAGCTCAGTCCATAAATACAGTATACAGCCTCAGAACCAAGCTCAGTCCATAAATACAGTATACAGCCTCAGAACCAAGCTCAGTCCATAAATACAGTATACAGCCTCAGAACCAAGCTCAGTCCATAAATACAGTATACAGCCTCAGAACCAAGCTCAGTCCATAAATACAGTATACAGCCTCAGAACCAAGCTCAGTCCATAAATACAGTATACAGCCTCAGAACCAAGCTCAGTCCATAAATACAGTATACCGCCCCAGGACCAAGCTCAGCACATAAATACAGTATACAGCCCCAGAACCAAGCTCAGCACATAAATACAGTATACAGCCCCAGAACCAAGCTGTCCATAAATACAGTATACAGCCCCAGAGCCAAGCTCAGTCCATAAATACAGTATACAGCCCCAGAACCAAGCTGTCCATAAATACAGCATACAGCCCCAGAGCCAAGCTCAGTCCATAAATACAGTATACAGCCCCAGAACCAAGCTCAGTCCATAAATACAGTATACAGCCCCAGAGCCAAGCTCAGTCCATAAATACAGTATACAGCCCCAGAGCCAAGCTCAGTCCATAAATACAGCATACAGCCCCAGAGCCAAGCTCAGTCCATAAATACAGCATACAGCATACAGCCCCAGAGCCAAGCTCAGCCCATCAATACAGTATACAGCCCCAGAACCAAGCTCAGTCCATAAATACAGTATACAGCCCCAGAACCAAGCTCAGTCCATAAATACAGTATACAGCCCCAGAACCAAGCTCAGTCCATAAATACAGTATACAGCCCCAGAACCAAGCTCAGTCCATACAGTATACAGCCCAGAACCAAGCTCAGTCCATAAATACAGTATACAGCCCCAGAACCAAGCTCAGTCCATAAATACAGTATACAGCCCCAGAACCAAGCTCAGCCCATAAATACAGTATACAGCCCCAGGACCAAGCTCAGCACATACAGTATACAGCCCCAGAACCAAGCTCAGTCCATAAATACAGTATACAGCCCCAGAGCCAAGCTCAGTCCATAAATACAGTATACAGCCCCAGAACCAAGCTCAGTCCATAAAAACAGTATACAGCCCCAGGACCAAGCTCAGTCCATAAATCCAGTATACAGCCCCAGAACCAAGCTCAGTCCATATAGTATACAGCCCCAGAGCCAAGCTCAGTCCATAAATACAGTATACAGCCCCAGAACCAAGCTCAGCCCATAAATACAGTATACAGCCCCAGAACCAAACTCAGCCCATAAATACAGTATACAGCCCCAGAACCAAGCTCAGTCCATAAATACAGTATACAGCCCCAGAACCAAGCTCAGTCCATACAGTATACAGCCCCAGAACCAAGCTCAGTCCATAAATACAGTATACAGCCCAGAACCAAGCTCAGTCCATAAATACAGTATACAGCCCCAGAGCCAAGCTCAGTCCATAAATACAGTATACAGCCCCAGAACCAAGCTCAGTCCATAAATACAGTATACAGCCCCAGAGCCAAGCTCAGTCCATAAATACAGTATACAGCCCCAGAGCCAAGCTCAGTCCATAAATACAGCATACAGCCCCAGAGCCAAGCTCAGTCCATAAATACAGCATACAGCCCCAGAGCCAAGCTCAGTCCATAAATACAGTATACAGCCCCAGAACCAAGCTCAGTCCATAAATACAGTATACAGCCCCAGAACCAAGCTCAGTCCATAAATACAGTATACAGCCCCAGAACCAAGCTCAGTCCATAATACAGTATACAGCCCCAGAACCAAGCTCAGTCCATAAATACAGTATACAGCCCCAGAACCAAGCTCAGTCCATAAATACAGTATACAGCCCCAGAACCAAGCTCAGTCCATACAGTATACAGCCCCAGAACCAAGCTCAGTCCATAAATACAGTATACAGCCCCAGAACCAAGCTCAGTCCATAAATACAGTATACAGCCCCAGAACCAAGCTCAGCCCATAAATACAGTATACAGCCCCAGGACCAAGCTCAGCACATACAGTATACAGCCCCAGAACCAAGCTCAGTCCATAAATACAGTATACAGCCCCAGAGCCAAGCTCAGTCCATAAATACAGTATACAGCCCCAGAACCAAGCTCAGTCCATAAAAACAGTATACAGCCCCAGGACCAAGCTCAGTCCATAAATCCAGTATACAGCCCCAGAACCAAGCTCAGTCCATATAGTATACAGCCCCAGAGCCAAGCTCAGTCCATAAATACAGTATACAGCCCCAGAACCAAGCTCAGCCCATAAATACAGTATACAGCCCCAGAACCAAACTCAGTCCATAAATACAGTATACAGCCTCAGAACCAAGCTCAGTCCATAAATACAGTATACAGCCCCAGAACCAAGCTCAGTCCATAAATACAGTATACAGCCCCAGAACCAAGCTCAGTCCATACAGTATACAGCCCCAGAACCAAGCTCAGTCCATAAATACAGTATACAGCCCCAGAACCAAGCTCAGTCCATAAATACAGTATACAGCCCCAGAACCAAGCTCAGCCCATAAATACAGTATACAGCCCCAGGACCAAGCTCAGCACATACAGTATACAGCCCCAGAACCAAGCTCAGTCCATAAATACAGTATACAGCCCCAGAGCCAAGCTCAGTCCATAAATACAGTATACAGCCCCCAGAACCAAGCTCAGTCCATAAAAACAGTATACAGCCCCAGGACCAAGCTCAGTCCATAAATCCAGTATACAGCCCCAGAACCAAGCTCAGTCCATATAGTATACAGCCCCAGAGCCAAGCTCAGTCCATAAATACAGTATACAGCCCCAGAACCAAGCTCAGCCCATAAATACAGTATACAGCCCCAGAACCAAACTCAGCCCATAAATACAGTATACAGCCCCAGAACCAAGCTCAGTCCATAAATACAGTATACCGCCCCAGAACAAGCTCAGTCCATAAATACAGTATACAGCCTCAGAACCAAGCTCAGTCCATAAATACAGTATACAGCCCCAGGACCAAGCTCAGCACATAAATACAGTATACAGCCCCAGAACCAAGCTCAGTCCATAAATACAGTATACAGCCTCAGAACCAAGCTCAGTACATAAATACAGTCTACAGCCTCAGAACCAAGCTCAGTCCATAAATACAGTATACAGCCTCAGAGCCAAGCTCAGTCCATAAACACAGTATACAGCCCCAGAACCAAGCTCAGTCCATAAATACAGTATACAGCCCCAGGACCAAGCTCAGCACATAAATACAGTATACAGCCCCAGATCCAAGCTGTCCATAAATACAGTATACAGCCCCAGAACCAAGCTCAGTCCATAAATACAGTATACAGCCTCAGAACCAAGCTCAGTCCATAAATACAGTATACAGCCTCAGAACCAAGCTCAATACATACAGTATACAGCCTCAGAACCAAGCTCAGTCCATAAATACAGTATACAGCCCCAGAACCAAGCTCAGTCCATAAATACAGTATACAGCCCCAGAACCAAGCTCAGCACATAAATACAGTATACAGCCCCAGAACCAAGCTCAGTCCATAAATACAGTATACAGCCCCAGAACCAAGCTGTCCATAAATACAGTATACAGCCCCAGAACCAAGCTCAGTCCATATAGTATACAGCCTCAGAACATATACTAGTCCTTCTCAATGAAAGTCCAGAGACAGCGCAGCGTCTAGCAGGAAATTCTTCCCTCTGCTGACAAGCTTTATGGAGAGGCTGATTTCATTTTCCAGCAGGACTCGGCACCTGCCCACACTGCCAAAAGTGCCAATACCTGGTGTAATAACCACAGTATCACTGCGCCTGATTGGCCAGCAAACTCACCTGACCTAAACCCCATAGAGAATCTATAGGGTATGGTCAATAGGAAGATGAGACACCAGATCCAACAATGCAGACGAGCTGAAGGCCGATATCAAACCAACCAGGGCCTCCATACCACCTCAGCAGTGCCACAGGCTGATCGCCTCTATGCCACGCCGCATTGATAAGACCTCAGGGAGAGAGAAAAGGTAGAAAAAAAGCAGCCCTTTAAATGTGCAGAGTAGATGGTGCTAGGCGTACTTGACCGTCATCCGCACTGTCCTTTAGATACAGTAACAAAGTAATGATGGCAGCGCTACAGAAGTCGTCCTACAAAGCGGATGAGAGGACTGAAACGTAGCAATTTTCACTTGGGTTAAATAAACCACAATCTTTTTGCAACTACTTCTGTAGCGCTGCGATCATTTCTTTGTTGCTGTATGTAACAAACCGTGTGGATGACGGTCAAGTACGCACAGCACCATCTACTCTGCACATTTGAAGTGCTGCCTTTTTCTACCTTCTATATAGTCAAAAACTCCAAAGACCGCACGCCTCAGTTAGTGAAAACTGTTTATTCACCACATTTCAGCCCTACTCCATGGGGGGGGGGATTAAAATTCAGTTTAATCCCTGCCATATAAATTTATACGACAAACTACAGCTCCCAGCATGTCCTGAACGTTTAGAATATGCTAGGAGTTGTTGTTTCACAAAAAAGAATGCTACCATCTGTCATCTCGCTGCAGATCATAAAGTAACTACAGTACTGATCTGTCACAGGAAGAATAAGCCTTTACCCTCAGTGACTCACAGGTGACATCTTCTCAGATGCTTTTCTTCTCCATCCAGTCCTGTATGACTACTTCTCCTGCACACGGCTCATTTCTGCAGAGTTTGCTGCTCAGATGTCTTCGGCTCCTTACTTTTCCAACATTTCCGCACCTATAAACGAAGATAAAATTCTCAAGGTGCCACACTCTATGCCCCTGAATATAGTAGTACCATACACTATTCTCCTGAATATAATAGCACCATGCTCTGTCCCCATTAATTAAAGGGAACCTGTCACCAGCATTTCACCTATTAAACCGACTATACCTGGTGGTAGAGGGTGAAAAATCATTTCTATATAACCTTTAGTTGTCTTCTTAGTCGGCTCTGTAGCTTTAGTATTTAGCTTTTTAGTGTTCCCGCACCGTATGCTAATGAGCAGAAAAGAGTCAGATCTTCGTTTGGAAAGAGTCATATCTTCATTCCTCAAGTCTTTCCAAGTTTACTTCGCCTTCTTACTTTTGATTGACAGCTCGTCACCTCCCCCAGCACACACTATCCCGAGCTTGTGCATTAATGTCCTCTTCTTGTGTGTGCGCACAAAGGGACACAGCATAATTACGATAAAAGGCGCAAAACGTTTGCAGACCGATATTTACAGTCGGAAGAGGAGTTTAGGAGAGGGGACAACGGCAATGATCTTTTTATAGCAGCAGCCAGTGAGGGAGAAGTAAAGTTCAATAGGTGAAATGCTGGTGACAGGTTCCCTTTAAATTGTGTCAAACACTGTAAAGTAAATCAACACACACACACATCAACACACACACAATACCCCCTGTAGTTATTGCCCCTGTAGATAGAAATGTCCCCTGTAAATATTGCCCCCAACGCTACCCACTGAAAAAAAAATAAAAAAACACACCTGTCCCCGTTCCCGCAGCATCCTCCAGCGACGCAGGACTGGTCAGAGACCAGGCGGCATCATCCAGCGTAACGGCGCGGTCGGAGTGATGACTTCATTGTGCCGTGTCATTACTGAAGCGCCGAATGGTGAGGAAGGGAATTGATAGTTTCCTGTCTCGCCAGCGCTAGAGTAAGCAATTGTATCCGTGTCCCAAGGACGCGGATACAATTGGGTGAGAGGTCTCGCTTCACCCCAGTTGTCTGAACCGGCTGTAATTTTAACAGCCAGTTCGGGAGCAATGGGGCGAACTGGTCCCCCTTTCAGCCTCGGGCATTTGCCCATATTGCCCTCATTTTAGACCACCCCTGCCCATACCACTTGTTAAAATGACAACCGGTTCGCACAACGGGGAGAAGAGAGAACCTGATCCTTGCTTCTCCGAGCTAAATACGCGCATACGAATGATCAACCCTAACTGGCACTGGTGGGAGCAAGGTAACCATAAGACCCCTGCCCCGCCAATCAGCGTTTAGTCTGCAATGCAGGCAGCAAAACTACCCCATTACGCCGCCTTCCGGTGGACAGGCCTGTATCACTGTATAATAGCATGGGAACAGGGACAGGTAAGTATGTAATGTTTATATTTTATTTTTTTAAGGGCACAGTGTGCGTGGCACTATCTACAGGGGGCACAGTGTGTGACAATTGCGTTTGTGGCATGGTGTATGGTGCTATTGTATTCATTGGCGCAGTATGTGGCAGTATGAGGAGTTTGTCTTAGTATAGGGTTTGCAGAGGTGTTGCAAAAGCGAGGAGCCAATGAAATCTGGGCGACACACTCTTCAGAGGCGAGGTGTAGTTAGAAGAAGTCATCGTGGAGGTCTGGGCTGAATGGAGAAAAAAAAAAGAAAAGAAAACTACTCCTGTCAGAGAAGACATCACCTGTAAGTCACTCAATGTCATTTTTCTAAAAGGTCAGTTTAATATCTTCGGCAGCCCCACAGAAATGAACGGAGTGGTGGCCGAGCATGCGCACTACCGCTCCATTCCTATCGGTCGGAATCATTTTCTATAGCGCACTACACCACAAACCCCTCCTCCCCCACACACAATTCTGTCAGGTAAGAAGGGATCCTGTAAAAAAATTTAAATCTCACCCCTGGTTATTCCTCCTGGAAATTTATGAATAACTTGATACCTGGGTGTCACCAGTTGGGGAGGTGGGGGGGTGTCCTTACACATAGCGACAAAGTCCAATCAGTGCTGGCAGAGAGAGACTGTGTAGTGACACGCCCCTTTGACAAGTGGTAAATGGTAACACCCAGTTGTCAATTTATTCCAAAATTTCTAGGAGGAACAAAAGAGGAACGGCACAATACGGATCCCTTAAAAAAAAAAATATATATATATATATATATATATATATATATATATATGTTCCAGAAATGTCATTTCATGGGGAATTGAAGTATTTACTAAAACAAACATGGTCAGGATAGAGGACAGGTATGTAAGTCATAGGGGGAGGGGGGTTGTATGGAGCGGGCCCACGGGCTGAGAACGCTCCATGCACTGCGAGGGTCAGCTGTATATTACAGTTTACACTCTGCTGAAAAACGGAGATAACTACGCTCCTAGCTATTTAACCCCTTAGATGCCACAGTCAATAGCGACCGCTGCATTAAAGCTGCTGAAAGAGGAAGTGCCCCCCCCCCCAACAACAACCCATCACCCCCGGGTATTTGATCGCAGGGTGCCGATGGCAGGCTGTGAATGTAATGAAGGCCCCCAGGTCTGTCATCTTGGTTCAGGCCGGGCTTAATAGGAACAGGTAAAAAACAAGATATACAAATATATAACAAGTATATTGTGCAAGCTATCCAACGACGCTTCAGGTCCCCTAGGGGGGGGGGGACTAATAAATATGTACACCTTTAAAATACCTTTTTTTGTTTTATTAAACGGGTCAGTCTGTATTTTTGGTGTAACTTTATAATTAGTTTTTATTACAAATTAGTTTTACTATTTGTGATACAGCTGCTTTGTATCCTGTATACACGGCAGCTGTATAGTGTGCTAGCACATGAATCCGTCAGTCCCACGGATCTGACGGGTTCAGTGTCAGCGGGTCCTGCTGGATCCACCTGTAATCTATCAGGTCTAAGTTATGAACGGTCAGGGACATGCAGGAGCAGCAGACACCGAATCCGTCAGACTTGTGGGACTGACGGATTCAGGTCATAGCAAACGATAGAGCTGCCGTGTATACAGGAGACAAAGCATCTGCATCTCAAAGTAAAACTCATTTCTATAAAATAAACTAATTATAAAGTTACACCGAGAACACTGATGGACATATATATATATATATATATATATAGATTTATTTATTTTTTTAAAACCCTATCAAAGGTGTAAATCACCTTCTAAAAGTTTTTCTTATATCCAAAAAATTAGAAAAACAAAAATACCTTTTCCAAAAAGTACAATAAAAAACCAAAACATAACTGGTATCGTTGCGTCCCATAATAGTCCGAACTATCACAATATAACATCATTGAACCCGCCCGGTGAACGCAATAAAAAAAAAAAAAAACAATAAAAATGCCAGAATCGCTGTTTTTTAGTCACCACAAAAACAAAAATGAATAAAAAAAAAAAAAATTCTCAAAAAATATCTAAATATTACCAATAAAAACAACATCGCATCCCGGAACATCACCCCGCCCAATCAATGGAAATCATAACAAAAAGTTCTGGTTCTCAGAATTGTATTTTTTGAGAATCATTTTTTTCCTTGTAAAAGTAGAGAAAAAAAAACAAAAAAAAAATAAAAAATTATATAAAAACTTGGTATCGCCGTAATCGCATTAACACAATAAAGTTAGCACCATGAACACGAAAAGCCCCCAAAAAAACAGGAGTCGCAGTATACCCGGACATTACATTTCTATACAGCCGTCTAGGAGATCATTATAACCATATTACAGGTTATCACAGGAATATTCCACATCCACAATAAAGGCTAGTGTGTAATAACAAGTATAACACCCCCGTACATTATACAGCAGCTTATAGTGACTGCTGTGAGGGCCGTTATGACATCCGGGGGCCCCCGCAGCGGAGAAGGTCACACTTACCTGCCGGCTCCGGTCCCCGCTCGCTCGCTCGCCTGAGGCAGCAACTGTCACCTGTTAACCTGCGCGCTCCCGACAGACCTTGGCGTGCGCGCCGCCGAACCAACTAAGACGCAGCACACGGGTACAAGCAGAGCAAGTGAAGTAAGCCCCGCCCACCGCGTGATGACGCGACTTGATCGACAGATGAGAACTTATCCCTGGGTGGGAGACCCGTCCGTCACTGGTGACTCGGACACCCGGATGTACGGCGCTGTTGTCATGGATACTGTAGATAGTGTTGCACTGCACAGATTCTATGTTCTATAGGCTTTTATTTTTTTTAACCTTTGCCCTTATAGAATTTTCTATGTGCTAATAGTTGTAACTCTTAGAAGTGGTCACACAACCTTCCATATGTCTATAATATAGAGTACAACATTCAGAAATAAAAAAGTACAGATGGCCCCATAACAATGCGCTAGCAACAGATGTGTCCCCATAACAGTGTGTCCTTCTCAGAGTCCCCATAACAGTAACAGTGTATCATCCACAGATGTCCCCATAACAGTGTGTCCTTCTCAGAGTCCCCATAACAGTGTATTATCCACAGATGTCCCCATAACAGTGTATCATCCACAGATGTCCCCATAACAGTGTATCATCCACAGATATCTCCATAACAGTGTGTCACCCACAGATGTCCCCATAACAGTGTATCATCCACAGATGTCCCCATAACAGTGTATCATCCACAGATGTCCCCATAACAGTGTATCACCCACAGATGTCCCCATAACAATGTATCATCCACAGATGTCCCCATAACAGTGTATCATCCACAGATGTCCTCATAACAGTGTATCACCCACAGATGTCTCCATAACAGTGTATCACCCACAGATGTCTCCATAACAGTGTATCATCCACAGATGTCTCCATAACAGTGTATCACCCACAGATGTCTCCATAACAGTGTATCATCCACAGATGTCCCCATAACAGTGTATCACCCACAGATGTCCCCGTAACAGTGTATCCTCCACAGATGTCCTCGTAACAGTGTATCATCCACAGATGTCCCCATAACAGTGTATCATCCACAGATGTCCCCATAACAGTGTATCATACACAGATGTCCCCATAACAGTGTATCACCCACAGATGTCCCCATAACAATGTATCCTCCACAGATGTCTCCATAACAGTGTATCACCCACAGATATCCCCATAACGGTGCATCCTCCACAGATGTCCCCATAACAGTGTATCCTCCACAGATGTCCCCATAACAGTGTATCCTCCACAGATGTCCCCATAACAGTGTATCCTCCACAGATGTCCCCATAACAGTGTATCACCCACAGATGTCCCCATAACAGTGTATCATCCACAGATGTCCCCATAACAGTGTATCATCCACAGATGTCCCCATAAGTGTCTCATCCACAGATATCCCCCATAACAGTGTATCATCCACAGATGTCCCTATAACAGTGTATCATCCACAGATGTCCTCATAACAGTGTATCATCCACAGATGTCCCCATAACAATGTATCATCCACAGATGTCCCCATAACAATGTATCATCCACAGATGTCCCCATAACAGTGTATCACCCACAGATGTCCCCATAACAGTGTATCATCCACAGATGTCCCCATAACAGTGTATCATCCACAGATGTCTCCATAACAGTGTATCACCCACAGATGTCCCCATAACAGTGTATCACCCACAGATGTCCCCATAACAGTGTATCACCCACAGATGTCCCCATAACAGTGTATCACCCACAGATGTCCTCATAACAGTGTATCACCCACAGATGTCCTCATAACAGTGTATCACCCACAGATGTCCCCATAACAGTGTATCACCCACAGATGTCCCCATAACAGTGTATCATCCACAGATGTCCTCATAACAGTGTATCACCCACGGATGTCCCCATAACAGTGTATCATCCACAGATGTCCCCATAACAGTGTATCACCCACAGATGTCCCCATAACAGTGTATCATCCACAGATGTCCCCATAACAGTGTATCATCCACAGATGTCCCCATAACAGTGTATCATCCACAGATGTCCCCATAACAGTGTATCACCCACAGATGTCCCCATAACAGTGTATCATCCACAGATGTCCCCATAACAGTGTATCACCCACAGATGTCCCCGTAACAGTGTATCATCCACAGATGTCCCCATAACAGTGTATCCTCCACAGATGTCCTCATAACAGTGTATCACCCACAGATGTCCCCATAACAGTGTATCATCCACAGATGTCCCCATAACAGTGTATCATCCACAGATGTCCTCATAACAGTGTATCACCCACAGATGTCCCCATAACAGTGTATCATCCACAGATGTCCCCATAACAGTGTATCATTCACAGATGTCCCCATAACAGTGTATCACCCACAGATGTCCCCATAACAGTGTATCACCCACAGATGTCCCCATAACATTGTATCCTCCACAGATGTCCCCATAACAGTGTATCATCCACAGATGTCCCCATAACAGTGTATCACCCACAGATGTCCCCATAACAGTGTATCAGCCACAAATGTCCTCATAACCGTGTATCACCCACAGATATCCCCATAACAGTGTATCACCCACAGATATCCCATAACAGTGTATTATCCACAGATGTCCCCATAACAGTGTATCATCCACAGATGTCCCCATAACAGTGTATCACCCACAGATGTCCCCATAACAGTGTATCATCCACAGATGTCCCCATAACAGTGTATCCTCCACAGATGTCCCCATAACAGCGTATCATCCACAGATGTCCCCATAACAGCGTATCATCCACAGATGTCCCCATAACAGTGTATCCTCCACAGATGTCCCCATAACAGTGTATCATCCACAGATGTCCTCATAACAGTGTATCACCCACAGATGTCCCCATAACAGTGTATCACCCACAGATGTCCCCATAACAGTGTATCATCCACAGATGTCCTCATAACAGTGTATCATCCACAGATGTCCCCATAACAGTGTATCACCCACAGATGTCCCCATAACAGTGTATCACCCACAGATGTCCCCATAACAGTGTATTATCCACAGATGTCCCCATAACAGTGTATCATCCACAGATGTCCCCATAACAGTGTATCACCCACAGATGTCCCCATAACAGTGTATTATCCACAGATGTCCCCATAACAGTGTATCATCCACAGATGTCCCCATAACAGTGTATCACCCACAGATGTCCCCATAACAGTGTATTATCCACAGATGTCCCCATAACAGTTTATCATCCACAGATGTCCCCATAACAGTGTATCACCCACAGATGTCCCCATAACAGTGTATTATCCACAGATGTCCCCATAACAGTGTATCATCCACAGATGTCCCCATAACAGTGTATCCTCCACAGATGTCCCCATAACAGTGTATCATCCACAGATGTCCTCATAACAGTGTATCACCCACAGATGTCCCCATAACAGTGTATCACCCACAGATGTCCCCATAACAGTGTATCATCCACAGATGTCCTCATAACAGTGTATCATCCACAGATGTCCCCATAACAGTGTATCACCCACAGATGTCCCCATAACAGTGTATCACCCACAGATGTCCCCATAACAGTGTATCATCCACAGATGTCCCCATAACAGTGTATCACCCACAGATGTCCCCATAACAGTGTATCACCCACAGATGTCCCCATAACAGTGTATTATCCACAGATGTCCCCATAACAGTGTATCATCCACAGATGTCCCCATAACAGTGTATTATCCACAGATGTCCCCATAACAGTGTATCCTCCACAGATGTCCCCATAACAGCGTATCATCCACAGATGTCCCCATAACAGCGTATCATCCACAGATGTCCCCATAACAGTGTATCCTCCACAGATGTCCTCATAACAGTGTATCACCCACAGATGTCCCCATAACAGTGTATCACCCACAGATGTCCCCATAACAGTGTATCATCCACAGATGTCCTCATAACAGTGTATCATCCACAGATGTCCCCATAAGAGTGTATCATCCACAGATGTCCCCATAACAGTGTATCACCCACAGATGTCCCCATAACAGTGTATCACCCACAGATGTCCTCATAACAGTGTATGACCCACAGATGTCCCCATAACAGTGTATCATCCACAGATGTCCTCATAACAGTGTATCATCCACAGATGTCCCCATAAGAGTGTATCATCCACAGATGTCCCCATAACAGTGTATCACCCACAGATGCGCCATAACAGTGTATCACCCACAGATGTCCCCATAACAGTGTATCATCCACAGATGTCCCCATAACAGTGTATCACCCACAGATGTCCCCATAACAGTGTATAATCCACAGATGTCTCCATAACAGACAGCAAGAGCAATTTCAATGTTTATCTCAGCTGCTTAATAAATATAAGATACAGGGACACGACTTGCCTTTGCTCTTCACTGTTGTGTCAGAGAGGAGGGGTGACAACTGCTCAGCGTAGTTGTCACTTTCCTAGCCCCTCCCACTCTGTTACTGCCGGCTCACCTGCGCTGTTACACACTGTACTGGAAACCAGTTTATGGGCGGACATGCCCTTCAACAATTACTTTTCTTTCAGCCAGAGTTTCGGGGTTGGATTGACTGAAAATAAATATGCAGAATGTTATTTGCTTATGACCTGGCAGCCTACAATAATTGTCTGATCTTATCTGAGGTCACAGGAAGATGTCTACATGTCAAACAAGGTGTTCTCAATAAGAGCAGAAAAGCATTTGAGTTGTTCTACCTCTGCAGCTGAGGTTCTGGACCTCTGAAGATCCCACTCCTCTGCCATGTGCAGCCCTTATTATTACACTTTACATAAAATATGAGGACATAGAATACAGTGCTTTTCTCTATTCCCTTTATCACTAAATCCACCTAATAATAAACTCATGCCCTGCAGACCTATGAGCAGAATAAAAGCTTTTCTATATATTAGCTCTGCAAGAACAGATATCATCAGTAGAACAGTAATCATTCCATTTCCTCCTAAGATTTATCTGAAAGACATTTTTTATTTTCATAGTTGCCCGGTATGCATAAGAATATAACTACTATAATACTGCCCCCTATATACAATAATATAACTACTATAATACTACCCCTATATACAAGAATATAACTACTATAATACTGCTCCTATATACAAGAATATAACTACTATAATACTGCCCCCTATATACAATAATATAACTACTATAATACTACCCCTATATACAAGAATATAACTACTATAATACTGCCCCCTATATACAAGAATATAACTACTATAATACTGCCCCCTATATACAAGAATATAACTACTATAATACTGCCCCCTATATACAAGAATATAACTACTATAATACTGCTGCTATATACAAGAATATAACTACTATAATACTGCTCCCTATATACAAGAATATAACTACTATAATACTGCCTCCTATATACAAGAATATAACTACTATAATACTGCCCCCTATATACAAGAATATAACTACTATAATACTGCCCCCTATATACAAGAATATAACTACTATAATACTGCCCCTATATACAAGAATATAACTACTATAATACTGCACCCCCCATATACAAGGATATAACTACTATAATACTGCCCCTATATACAAGAATATAACTACTATAATACTGCCCCTATATACAAGAATATAACTACTATAATACTGCAAAAGAAAAAAGAAAAAAAGAGATTCAGAAATGTAAATAGGCACTCTTGGGCTCAATAAAATTGAATAATTATTTTATTTCTTGACTCCAGATAATACCGGAAAGAGTAAATTTATACATATACAAAAAACAATTTAAAAAGAGAAATCTCCTGGCCAGGGAAAGAACATACGAGTATTATTCAAAACACAAGTGGTATAACCTAATAATTGTGTGACATAATGTATGTGTTTCAAACCATTTTACAAAAGAGTTTCCAATAGGAAAACCGCCATAATATGTTCACACCTGCGGTTTCCAAACATATATTCAATGTGTATCAGAAATACCAAGAAACCTGTTTAGAACAATGGTTAATCATATAACATGTAATAAGCCTTCAGAATATAGGTAATATTACAAAAAAAAAAAATATAAAGTATGATATATATATGTACCACACATTTACAAGACGATTTCTTGAAAAACCGCTAGACTGTATTCACATTTGCGGTTTCCAACCATATATGTATTAGGTATAATAATGTAGCCAAAAGACCTTTTGACAGTAACTATTGATGTTATAATATACAATAGACCCTTCGAGACAAGATTGATATTACCAAATGGATATATAACATGATGTATATGTTATACAATTATACAATTGAATTTCAAAATGGAAAACCGCTGGACTGTATTCACACCTGCGGTTTCCAACCATATATGTATTATGTATCCAAATATTGCCCAAGGGCCTGTTCGAGGTTACTGTTAGTGATATTAACAAGGAGATAATTTACTCCGATGTAGAAAGTATAGTAGATCTCCTCTTTTCAGAAAATGTGCATCCGTTTGGCTGAGATACATGGACGATGTTCTCTTGTGCTGGAAGGGACCCTTGGACTCACTTGAAAGTTTTATTGGTGATTTAAACTCCAATGAACTTAATATTCTTCTGACTTTCTCTCATAACAAAGATCATATTAGCTTTTTAGATCTTAATATCCATAGAGAAGGAAATAAATTAAAAACGACCACATATCGGAAACCGACATCTGGTAATACCCTCTTGGCAGCAACCAGCCATCATTTTCCATCTCAAATTAAGGGGATTCCGATTAGTGAATTCCTTCGAATTCGTCGTAATTGTACGGATTTCAGGGACTTTAAAAGCGAAGCGCAAGATTTATCATCTCGCTTTGAAGATAGGGGTTATTCCAAGAAAATGATCAAGAAAGGATACAATAGAGCATCTATGCATAATAGAGAGGAAATTCTTAAAAGAGTCAAAAAGGATAATAGTGATGATAGAGTTAGATTCATTTCAAGGTATGGGTCCCATTGGAACATACTCCGGAATCTGATGATTAAAAACTGGCCACACTTGACTTTGGATAAAAGAATTAATTCAATAGTAGGGAACATACCGAGTATGGTTCCAAGAAAGGCCCCTACTTTGAGGAATTTGCTGGTGAGTTCTGAGTTTAAGAGAAGGACCCCAAATAATGAGAAATGGTTACAGAAACGTCCCAAAGGAATGTTCATGTGTGGCTCTTGTAAATGCTGTAAGTATGTCTTAAAATCAGACAAATTTCTGGATAGTGAACATAAAAGGGAATTTAAAGTTTATAACTTCATTAATTGTCGCTCAACCATGGTCGTTTACTCTATTACTTGCCCATGTGGGAAACAATATATTGGGAAAACGAAACGTGAACTACATGTTCGCATTAGTGAACATATTAGAGATATCAACAAGGGTGAAATGGCTAATCCTCTAGCTGCACATTTTAAAACGTACCATGCTCAATCTCCAACTGGCTTAAAATTTATGGGGATTTATCAATTATCTCAAGATAGAAGGGGAGGTGATCTCAATCGAATACTCCTTCAGAAGGAAACTATGTGGATTTATACATTAAAAACTTTGAATCCTTGGGGATTGAATAATGAAATTAAATTTAACATGTTCCTTTAAACGGTTGGGGTCTGAAAGATTGCTCCATATCTTCCCCAATTTTTAGTACTTTGGAATCAGTTGGTTCTATATATATATTATCTTTGATATAAAAAAATGTTGGATTAAAAGAAAGGAATCCTCTCTATGTTACCTTTGGAGGATGATCTAGGATAATTGTTTGTGAAATTCTGGAAAAAAATCTTTTTGAATTTAATATAAAAATCTCTGGTCCTGTTATTGAAATCTGAAAGTTTAACCCTAAATTGCCTCTTCATCTGGATAACTTATATATCTTTTATTCAATTATAATCTTCCTTTATTGGTATGATTGTGGGTAACATTATTCCCAATATAAAATGATCAATCTATGGGATAAAAAATCTCAAATGGGTGGGATGGCTCCTGTTAGTCATCACAGCTCTTTTTATGCATATATTCAATGTGATGTAATTCAATAGTTAAATTTACACACTTAGATTTATTGTATTGGGATTGATTCTGCTTTGGGGGCGGTGGGGACCCGGGTACTGATGCCTTAATTGGTAATAGTTCTCCGTCCCTGCCTCCCCTAAGGTATCATCTGTATCTCATATACTTTCTTGTATTGTTGAATATAGTTCATATACATACATGTGCTGAAAGAACTGAACAGGTTTCATCTTTCGTTACAATGGGGGATCTCCTTTTGATGAAGAAAAAATATTTTCCTCCATAAATCCATCGTAAAGTCTGTACAGTAATGGCTAACCGTATTAGCGGAAGATTTAATTTTATTAATAAAATCTAGGCAGTAATGGTATTTAAATTTAACGATTGATCTCATTTTTGACCAAGTAGAGACACATCACTGATTACCCTCCTCCGGATAAATATTAAATATTCTCTATGTATTTTGATTTTTTGGATATTCTAATTGCTGGTTTGAATATATAAATTCTTTTGTCTGTTATTTAAATTGAGAGATATACATCATGACGGCATTTCATGCAAGAGTTAAATATATAATATCCACAAGATCTTTATGTGAAACATTATGTTTTTGATTATGGAACCAATGAATGAAGTTGGGACACTATATAAATATAGTGTGATTGGTAGTAATTGTCAAACTGCTCTGAAGAAATCCCGTTCAGGGATGAAACGCGTCAGCTGTGTTAATCAATGGGGCGGGTAGTGACGTCCTAACCCTGCCCAGAGAATACCTGTCCAGTTTTGAAGACCTTCTGTGGAAAGGAACATACGTTGGAACCATTACCTATTCGGCTGCCGGCGTGCGATTCTGCCCGGCTTGGTCTGTTCCTCTTGGAGTGCCTTCTTTTCGTCTGAAATTTCAGTGCATGATCCTGCATTTCTGGGCTTCTATCCCAGTGAGTACAATGGTTGTTACCAGCATGGATCTATAGAGGAAGGCGCCAAGAGAAGTAATTGTGGAGTCGTGGCTGTTTTTGAATCAATTGTGTGACCATACAGGTGAATTTTCCTCCTGAGGAGATCTACTATACTTTCTACATCGGAGTAAATTATCTCCTTGCATGGTCTTCCTGGCACTTATTGGATGTCGGAGGTGAAGGTAAAAATCCATTGAAAAGCTTATAATATCAAAAAGTTTTTTTTTTTTTCTTCGAACACTCAACTGCCTGAGAGCTACATACAGACTCGTGGGTCTGGGAAAGAGACTTCCTATTGTGATCAGCTTTGAATTGGAATTATCCATCTACTCGATGAGAGTGAAAAAAGCGTGCTTATAACCACATTTATTCAATTAATGAGGCCATTTTTATTGTTGAGAGCCAAATCATATTACATACGTAGGTAGAAAATATCTTCCTTATTAATATCACTAACAGTAACCTCGAACAGGCCCTTGGGCAATATTTGGATACATAATACATATATGGTTGGAAACCGCAGGTGTGAATACAGTCCAGCGGTTTTCCATTTTGAAATTCAATTGTATAATTGTATAACATATACATCATGTTATATATCCATTTGGTAATATCAATCTTGTCTCGAAGGGTCTATTGTATATTATAACATCAATAGTTACTGTCAAAAGGTCTTTTGGCTACATTATTATACCTAATACATATATGGTTGGAAACCGCAAATGTGAATACAGTCTAGCGGTTTTTCAAGAAATCGTCTTGTAAATGTGTGGTACATATATATATCATACTTTATATTTTTTTTTTTTTTGTAATATTACCTATATTCTGAAGGCTTATTACATGTTATATGATTAACCATTGTTCTAAACAGGTTTCTTGGTATTTCTGATACACATTGAATATATGTTTGGAAACCGCAGGTGTGAACATATTATGGCGGTTTTCCTATTGGAAACTCTTTTGTAAAATGGTTTGAAACACATACATTATGTCACACAATTATTAGGTTATACCACTTGTGTTTTGAATAATACTCGTATGTTCTTTCCCTGGCCAGGAGATTTCTCTTTTTAAATTGTTTTTTGTATATGTATAAATTTACTCTTTCCGGTATTATCTGGAGTCAAGAAATAAAATAATTATTCAATTTTATTGAGCCCAAGAGTGCCTATTTACATTTCTGAATCTCTTTTTTTCTTTTTTCTTTTCTATTTAATTCATATCAGGAATGGCACCGTGCTATATTATATTGCAATTTTGGGTTCTTTAGGTATGGTTTGTAAAAACCACATCTGTTTTTCTTTATACTATAATACTGCCCCTATATACAAGAATATAACTACTATAATACTGCTCCTATATACAAGAATATAACTACTATAATACCTCCTCCTATATACAAGAATATAACTACTATAATACTGCCTCCTATATACAAGAATATAACTACTATAATACTGCCCCCTATATACAAGAATATAACTACTATAATACTGCCCCCTATATACAAGAATATAACTACTATAATACTGCCCCCTATATACAAGAATATAACTATTATAATACTGCCCCTATATACAATATAACTACTATAATACTGCCCCTATATACAAGAATATAACTACTATAATACTGCCCCCTATATACAAGAATATAACTATTATAATACTGCCCCTATATACAAGAATATAACTACTATAATACTGCCCCTATATACAAGAATATAACTACTATAATACTGCCCCTATATACAATAATATAACTACTATATTACTGCCCCCTATATACAAGAATATAACTACTATAATACTGCCCCTATATACAAGAATATAACTACTATAATACTGCCCCTATATACAAGAATATAACTACTATAATACTGCCCCCTATATACAAGAATATAACTACTATAATACTGCCCCCTATATACAAGAATATAACTACTATAATACTGCCCCCTATATACAAGAATATAACTATTATAATACTGCCCCATTACAATAATATAACTACTATAATACTGCCCCTATATACAAGAATATAACTACTATAATACTGCCCCCTATATACAAGAATATAACTACTATAATACTGCCCCCTATATACAATAATATAACTACTATAATACTGCTCCTATATACAAGAATATAACTACTATAATACTGCCCCCTATATACAAGAATATAACTACTATAATACTGCCCCCTATATACAATAATATAACTACTATAATACTGCCCCCTATATACAAGAATATAACTACTATAATACTGCCCCTATATACAAGAATATAACTATTATAATACTGCCCCTATATACAATATAACTACTATAATACTGCCCCTATATACAAGAATATAACTACTATAATACTGCCCCCTATATACAAGAATATAACTACTATAATACTGCCCCCCATATACAAGAATATAACTACTATAATACTGCCCCCTATATACAAGAATATAACTACTATAATACTGCTCCTATATATACAAGAATATAACTACTATAATACTGCCCCCTATATACAAGAATATAACTACTATAATACTGCCCCCTATATACAATAATATAACTACTCTAATACTGCCCCCTATATACAAGAATATAACTACTATAATACTGCCCCTATATACAATAATATAACTACTCTAATACTGCCCCCTATATACACTAATATAACTACTATAATACTGCCTCCCATATACAAGAATATAACTACTATAATACTGCCCCTATATACAAGAATATAACTTCTATAATACTGCCTCATATATACAAGAATATAACTACTATAATACTGCCCCCTATATACAAGAATATAACTACTATAATACTGCCCGCATATACAAGAATAGAACTACTATAATACTGCCCCCATATACAAGAATATAACTACTATAATACTGCCCCCTATATACAAGAATATAACTACTATAATACTGCCCCCTATATACAAGAATATAACTACTATAATACTGCCCCTATATACAAGAATATAACTACTATAATACTGCCCCCTATATACAAGGATATAACTACTATAATACTGCTCCTATGTACAAGAATATAACTACTATAATACTGCCCCTATATACAAGAGTATAACTACTATACTACTGCCCCATGTATACAAGAATATAACTACTATAATACTGCCCCTATATACAAGAATATAACTACTATAATACTGCCCCCTATATACAAAAATATAACTACTATAATGCTGCCCCCTATATACAAGAATATAACTACTATAATACTGCCCCTATATACAAGAATATAACTACTATAATACTGCCCCTATATACAAGAATATAACTACTATAATACTGCTCCTATATACAGGAATATAACTACTATAATACTGCCCCTATATACAAGAATATAACTACTATAATACTGCCTCCTATATACAAGAGTATAACTACTATAATACTTCCCCCTATATACAAGAATATAACTGCTATAATACTGCCTCTATATACAAGAATATAACTACTATAATACTGCCCTCTATATATAAGAATATAACTACTATAATACTGCCGCTATATACAAAAATATAACTACAATAATACTGCCTCCTATATACAAGAATATAACTACTATAATACTGCCTCTATATACAAGAATATAACTACTATAATACTGTCCCCTATATACAAGAATATAACTACTATAATACTGCCCCTATATACAAGAATATAACTACTATAATACTGCCCCTATATACAAGACTATAACTACTATAATACTGCCCCCTATATACAAGAATATAACTACTATAATACTGCCCCCTATATACAAGAATATAACTACTATAATACTGCTCCTATATACAAGAATATAAATACTATAATACTGCTCCTATATACAAGAATATAACTACTATAATACTGCTTCTATATACAAGAATATAACTACTATAATACTGCCCCTATATACAAGAATATAACTACTATAATACTGCTCCCTATATACAAGAATATAACTACTATAATACTGCTCCTATATACAAGAATATAACTACTATAATACTGCTCCCTATATACAAGAATATAACTACTATAACACTGCCCCTATATACAAGAATATAACTACTATAACACTGCTCCTATATACAAGAATATAACTACTATAATACTGCCCCCTATATACAAGAATATAACTACTATAATACTGCCCACTATATACAAGAATATAACTACTATAATACTGCCCCTATATACAAGAATATAACTACTATAATACTGCCCCCTATATACAAGAATATAACTACTATAATACTGCCCCCTGTATACAAGAATATAACTACTATAATACTGCTCCTATATACAAGAATATAACTACTATAATACTGCCTCCTATATACTAGAATATAACTACTATAATACTGCCCCCTATATACAAGAATATAACTACTATAATACTGCCCCCTATATACAAGAATATAACTACTATAATACTCCTCCTATATACAAGAATATAACTACTATAATACCGCTCCTATATACAAGAATATAACTACTATAATACCTCCCCCTATATACAAGAATATAACTACTATAATACTGTCCCCTGGTGACAAGATTCTTAATGGAAAAATATATAAGGTGACTTAAAGAGACTCTGTCACCACATTATAATTGGCCTATATTGTACATGATGTGATCGGCGCTGTAACGTAGATTACAGCAGTGTTTTTTTATTTAGAAAAACAATCATTTTTGACGGATTTATGATCAGTGACCATTCAGCGTCATACACTTCTCTCCATTCATTTACACTGCAGATACCGATATAGCTATATCGCTATGTGCAGCCACATAAACACACTATAACGCTACTCATGTGTCATGACAATGAATATACATCACCTCCAGCCAGGACGTCATGTGTATTCAGAATTTTGTCACTTCTCTGCACTTCTCTGTGAGTTACAGCACAGCAGGCGTAGTCTCGCGAGATTACGCTGTAAACTGTCATTCACAGCGAGATCTCGCTGTGCTGTGCTGTAAATCACAGAGACGCTACAGAAGTGGTCACGAGACTGAATACACATCCCGTCCTGGCTGGAGGTAATGTATATTCATAGTCAGGACACTGCAGTAATGTTATAGTGTGTTTATGTGACTGCACATAGCGATATAGCTATATCGCTACCTGCAGTGTAAATGAATGGAGAGAAGTGTATGATGCTGATTGGTCACTGATTGGTCACTGATTGGTCAGCATCATACACTCCTCTGTACAACTCCCACTTGGCCATATAGTAAAACACGCCCAGTGGTCCATTGAGAAACTCATTAGCATAAAGCTTAAATAGGTCATAACTCCGTCAAAAATTATTGTTTTTCTAAATAAAAAACACTGCTGTAATCTACATTACAGCACCGATCACATCATGTACAAGATAGGGAACTTATAATGTGGTGACAGAGTCTCTTTATTACTAGGACCACTGTTATCTACATTACAGCGCCGATCACATCATGTACAAGATAGGCCACTTATAATGTGGTGACAGTCTCTTTATTACTAGGACCACTGTTATCTACATTACAGCGCCGATCACATCATGTACAATATAGGCCACTTATAATGTGGTGACAGAGTCTCTTTATTACTAGGACCACTGTTATCTACATTACAGCGCCGATCACATCATGTACAAGATAGACCACTTATAATGCGGTGACAGAGCCTCTTTATTACTAGGACCACTGTTATCTACATTACAGCGCCGATCACATCATGTACAAGATAGACCACTTATAATGCGGTGACAGAGCCTCTTTATTACTAGGACCACTGTTATCTACATTACAGCGCCGATCACATCATGTACAAGATAGGCCACTTATAATGTGGTGACAGAGTCTCTTTATTACTAGGACCACTGTTATCTACATTACAGCACCGATCACTTCATGTACAATATAGGCCACTTATAATGTGGTGACAGAGTCTCTTTATTACTAGGACCACTGTTATCTACATTACAGCGCCGATCACATCATGTACAAGATAGACCACTTATAATGCGGTGACAGAGCCTCTTTATTACTAGGACCACTGTTATCTACATTACAGCGCCGATCACATCATGTAGGAGATAGGCACTTATAATGTGGTGACAGAGTCTCTTTATTACTAGGACCACTGTTATCTACATTACAGCGCCGATCACATCATGTACAAGATAGGCCACTTATAATGTGGTGACAGAGTCTCTTTATTACTAGGACCACTGTTATCTACATTACAGCACCGATCACTTCATGTACAATATAGGCCACTTATAATGTGGTGACAGAGTCTCTTTATTACTAGGACCACTGTTATCTACATTACAGCGCCGATCACATCATGTACAAGATAGACCACTTATAATGCGGTGACAGAGCCTCTTTATTACTAGGACCACTGTTATCTACATTACAGCGCCGATCACATCATGTAGGAGATAGGCACTTATAATGTGGTGACAGAGTCTCTTTATTACTAGGACCACTGTTATCTACATTACAGCGCCGATCACATCATGTACAAGATAGGCCACTTATAATGTGGTGACAGAGTCTCTTTAAATCTAGATCATACTCACAGTGGTTACAGATAGAGTTCCGCACAGATTGATGTATTTCGATTTGCACTCTCTCTTGTACACAGTTTTTAGTTATTTGATGTGATATTTGTTTCTGCTGTGTTCCCATCATCCTGCATGTGATATAAAGTTTGCAGCAGTAAAGTTTCTGAATTCTGCGCCATAAGGACACAGAAGTGATGAACGTTACCATAGAACCACCTGGGTTTCCGAGCAGAAAGTGTCACGTAAGCTTCCAATTTCACAGTCCGCAGCATAAGCGTCCAGTGTTTTTAGTAAAGCAATTTAATAAGTTCTAGTGGGAGCTTAAAGGGACGGCGCACTCGCCCAGCTCGGGGCTGTTACTATTCATTTATCAGATTGCACTTTTCCTTGGAGAGTGCGGCGGGATAAAGTGATTTAAAACACGTCTGTTCTTTAAGTGAATATAAATGAGTGTTACCATATAAATAATGCACTACTTAGGATTTTATGTACGGGAAAATAAATGTACTTTATGCAGCTAGGAGAAAAGGACTTTTATGGGCACCGGTAATTTTAAATCGCCTGATCATGAAAAATTCAATGAAGAGAGGCAGGTTAGTCCCTCTGGTATTAGTCTAATGGGACTATTTTCTCCCCTCTCATTAAAACTGCATCAAGTTTATTACAGATTGTCGGAGTGTGACAGATAAGGGAGAGGTGTTGTATAAGAGCATAGCCTGGCTGCAGGTCAAACATTTAGTAATTGTCTATTTAAAGGGTCTCTGTCATCAGTTAAAGGGGCTTTACTATATTGAATTGTGAAAAAATCATGCAAATATCTTATTTCTGTGCTTAGTTATAGTAATTTCTGCCCGTGTCCCTATGACAACACTTCCTGCCACTGGTCTCATTGCTATCATAAGTACACTGGACTGGACGGCATTGTAATCAATCAGATCTCTATTTCATTTTCTCACTTCTGCTAAAAGAAATAAGACATTTCAATTATAACTGGTGATTATGAAGCCTAGTTTGTTACAGGGAGTGTTGTCATAGGGAAGCAGGTACCAAATCTCTTTTCAGCAATGGGCTGTCATTTCCACCACTGAATGTGATAAGAGAACCTGTGATCTTTATGTTTTTAAGAATTTTCAAAGAAAAATGTATACATTTTGTTATGCTTAGTGCAAGGTCTGCAGGGGCAGAGCATTACTCAAGAAGGATCTCCCTCAGGCCCTGCGCTAGACATACCTCAGTGTATGACTTTTGGGCGCAATACATTTTTTGCTCTCACTGAAGGGCTCTCAAAGTGAGAATTAGGTTGTTAAATGTAATGATAAATGTAATGTCTCGTACCTCTCTCATAACCCCCGAAATGACCTTAACCACTCTTGGTACAAAACCACAGCACTCCAGGCAAGACACCCCATGACAGAACCCCAAGCAAGACACCAAACCACAGCACCCCAGGCAAGACACCCAATGACAGAACCCCAAGCAAGACACCAAACCACAGCCCTCCAGGCAAGACACCCCATGACAGAACCCCAAGCAAGACACCAAACCACAGCACCCCAGGCAAGACACCCAATGACAGAACCCCAGGCAAGACACCCAATGACAGAACCCCAGGCAAGACACCCAATGACAGAACCCCAGGCAAGATACCCCAGGCAAGATACCCAATGACAGAACCCCAGGCAAGATACCCAATGGCTGAACCCCAGGCAAGATACCAAATGACAGCACCCCAGGCAAGATACCAAATGACAGCACCCCAGGCAAGACACCAAATGACAGCACCCCAGGCAAGACACCAAACCACGGCACCCCAGGCAAGATACCCAACGACAGCACCCCAGGCAAGATACCAAATTACAGCACCCCAAGCAAGATACCAAATGACAGCACCCCAGGCAAGACACCAAACCACGGCACTCCAGGCAAGACACCCAAACACGGCACCCCAGGCAAGATACCCAACGACAGCACCCCAGGCAAGATACCAAATGACAGCACCCCAAGCAAGATACCAAATGACAGCACCCCAGGCAAGACACCAAACCACGGCACTCCAGGCAAGACACCCAACCACGGCACCCCAGGCAAGATACCCAACGACAGCACCCCAGGCAAGATACCAAATGACAGCACCCCAGGTAAGATACCCAACGACAGCACCCCAGGCAAGACACCAAACCACGGCACCCCAGGCAAGACACCCAATGACAGAACCCCAGGCAAGATACCCAATGGCTGAACCCCAGGCAAGACACCAAACCACATCACCCCAGGCAAGATACCAAAGGACAGCACCCCAGGCAAGATACCAAATGACAGCACCCCAGGCAAGATACCAAACCACAGCACCCCAGGCAAGATACCAAACTACTGCACCCGAGGCAAGATACCAAACGACAGGATCCCAGGCAAGATACCAAAACGACTGCAGCCCAGGCAAGATACCAAACTACTGCACCCGAGGCAAGATACCAAACGACAGGACCCGAGGCAAGATACACAACAACAGCACCCATAGGCTTCAGACATAAAGAGACTGAACAGCTCCCTTTGGCAAGGAAACAGGGCTAGGTGAGTATTATTATTTTTTGGGCTATTTCTGTGTGGGGAACACTAAGGGGCACCATTACTGAGTGGGAGGTACTAAAGGGACAGAATTACTGAGTGGAGGGGATTAAGGGGGCAGTATTACTAATTGGGGGGGGGGGGGGGTACTAAGGGGGCAGCAATATTGAGAGAGGGCACAATTACTGGTTGAAGGGCACTAAGGGGCACCAATACTGGAGGGGCTCTATACTGTGTGTATGGGCATTATTAATGTGGGGGGAACTAAGGAGGCACCATTACTGTGTGGGGGTACACAGGGGGACACTATTACTGTGTGGGGGCAATAAAAGGGGCACTACTACCACGGGAGCAATAAGGAGCCACTAGTTTTGTGTGGGGCACTATTACCGTGGGGTGCACTAAAGGAGATAGCGAACTCTACAGAGATGAGTCATGGCCAGGAGAAGTATGAGCCCAGATAGAGAAGAAAAGGTAAAGTGAACGACGTTACCTGTGCGACACTGGATGTAACTGTAGTGTAGTCACTTTTCTCTGTGTAGTACTGATATCTGACCATTATTTGGTGACTGCATTATTTAGGGCTATACCATCATGCAGAGATCTAAGCCGCTGTATCTAAGCCTGCCTGTCAGAAAGGTATGTCTTGGGGCTTTTGCCCCAAATCTTTGAGGACCCTAAGAATACCCCTGGCTGATAATGCTGCATCTAAGTGTCACTTAAGAGAGCCAGCGATGCAGCTGAAAGATATGGGCTTGCCACAGATAGCAGCTGTGAAGAGAAGTTGCGCGAGATGGTGGGACCTAAGCTGAACTTTTGCACCAGAGCCCGTGTAGGTGGGTGTTGTAGTAGTGGACAATAGATACGACACCGATGTTGGATTTACTTTTTTTTACTGTAGACAATCAGAATCAGATCTCTTCCTTGGGATAAAACATTGACTTCAGATAACACGTCTTCATAAATGGGTGCCGGAACCGGGGCATGAGGTAGCAACGCGCGGGAGGTTGGGACGTGAAACTGCGCGGCTCAATGTCTGTTTCGTCTTTCCCGTGTGGAAAAGTCTCTGGTGCACGACTACGGGATTTAGGCTTCCTTGTCCTCGCCCAGGGGAAAAGTCCAGTACCTGTGCTACTCAGCGTCGTCTCCCTCGTCCTTGGGGCTGCTTCCAAGTCTGGCTGCTGCACCTCTGCACGGCCGTACCTCTGCACGGCCGGACCTCTGCACGGCCGGACCTCGGCACGGCCGGACCTCGGCACGGCTGGACCTCTGGACCGCTGGACACCGCACGGCTGGAGCTCTGCACGGCTGGACCGCTGGACACCGCACGGCTGGAGCTCTGCACGGCTGGACCGCTGGACACCGCACGGCTGGACCTCTACACAGCTGGACCTCTACACGGCTGGAACTCTGGACCTCTGCACGGCTGGACCTCTGCACGGCTGGACCTCTGGACACTGCACGGCTGGACCGCTGAACACCGCACGGCTGGACCTCTGTGCGGCTGGACCTCTGCACGGCTGGTCCTCTGCAAGGCTGATGGCTGCTGGGCGGCTAGTGCTGCTGGCTGCTGGGCGGCTAGTGCTGCTGGCTGCTGGGCGGCTAGTGCTGCTGGCTGCTAGGCGGCTAGTGCTGCTGGCTGCTAGGCGGCTAGAGGTGATGGCTGCTGGGCTGGGGGGGGGTTGGGTACTCACTGCGGCCTCTTCCTTTGACAACTCGTCTGGCAAGGGTCGTCTCTTTCCGCTCTGTCTCTCCCTTTTTCCCCCTCTCCGAGGCTGCCTTCCTTGGTTCCTCCTCAAACCCGCACATGCACGCGCCTCTTCCTTTTTTTTCTCTTGTGCCGCTTCTCCCTTCCGCCGCTTCATTCCTCCTCTGCTTCTCCCTCAACCCTCCTCTCTCCTTTCCGCTCTTCGCGCCCTTCTCTCCACTTCCAGGTCGCGCGTCACACCCCTCCCCCTCCTCCTTGCTCCCGGAGGCTTTTCTCTGCTTGCGGCGCATGCGCGAGCGCATCACAGCCGACCCAGCCGTTACCAACGACTGCCCGTGTTCCTGCGCGACTCTGGACAGGTAAGTACACAAAGGGTGTTAACCACCCTTACACCCACAAGCCTTTAACTACGCCACTGCTCGGCAGGGAAGAGGTCTGTAACATGGGCATTCAGTGGAGTCCCAGTTGTTCATTGGACTTCTGACAATCAATCATCTTTGCACAGTTGGTTATCTCACTGTGATTGACTGTCAGGGAGAGTTGAGAGAAGCTCGGGGAGGAGCTTCTGGGTGACCTGGTGACAGATGAAGCAGCCCCATGGTAGTGATTATGGCTGATAGTGGTACAGCTGACAGCTACTTGTTGCCCCAGAAATTCAAGGCAGGAGAAGCCTGGTGCTCAAACAGCTGAACCTACAACTAAATGAGGAACACAGTGACTGCACATAAGAATTCAGGAGCTGGTAAAGGCTTAATTTTTGGTGCCATACTTTAAATATACAGCACAATGTATTAATTGTGCCTATCACCTATTTCAATGCATATAGGGCAACTAGAATCTAATTGCCATTGTTGGGGTTGTCCAGGGGAAAACAAGTAGAAAGTGTTTGATTCTCCTGCAGCGCCACCACGGGGAATATGAAGCATTACACAATGCCTTTTGAAAGTAATGAACTGTCGGTCCTCCGGAGCTAGAGCCACTCTTTGAAGTTTTGACTTATAGATGAGGATGGGGGGCGCCCCTCTATTATTTCAGAATGACCTAATAGGCCTTTAAAATTGGTTTTGTAAACCAGACGACCCATTTAAGTATAAAGCTCAGGGTTCTTGAAGGTCTGTTTGACAGTATAGCATTACAGGTAACCAGAGGAGGAATGGCACTGCCCCGTCTGAAGTTACACCGCAGCATTAGGTTCCGGAAGGAAACACGATCGCCTTCTCTCTTTATCTCATCGCAGAATGTGGGACAAACTTTTCTCAAAAGTTTTGTGTCATTAGCCCAGGACATCCTCCAAGTTTACGCCATGTAAAATATTCCATCAGAGATCTGCAGTACAGGTATTTCTACCTGACTCCGCTCTTTTAGGCTCACCTTGAAGTCAACACATTTTGATACCATTGATCCTTGTATCAAAGAGCATTTACAATCACCTCTTAATATATTAATGAGGATTCATCATTAATTATAGACTGGGGGCAATCAATAATTCATCTATAATCATATCAACGGAGCCGCGCTTTTTAACCCCCTAACAGTCGCATTAAAGTTGGAAAAAACTTCCAGAAATTGTGACCTTTTTATTGTAGACATTTATTTTATGTCTCGTGTAAATAGAGGGGACACATAATTTGGGTCCCTTTAGTGCATATTAACCTCTTAAAGGGGTATTTCCATTTCAGACATTTATAGCAGATCCATAGGATATGCAATTAAAGTCTGAAAGATGCGGATCTTAGGTCTGGGACATGCACCTATCTCGATATTGGGGTCCACCAAACCTATCCGCACCTAGCGAGATGTCTACTGGCCATTGAATCCAGGCAAGGAATCGGTGCAGAGGTAGTCGAGGTTCTGGAAAACCGCTGTTATCGTAACTCTTATTCTCTTCTATGGAAGTTTCCGTACACCCGGCTACCTTACCACCGTGTCTCCGTCTGGTTGCGGCAGCCAATGGTCATCTCATCGGGTGGGGATGGGGTTGGGGGACCCCCGATCTCGAGATAGCTGCATGTCCCAGACTCAGGGGCGTTGCTATGGTCTTAAAAGATCAGGGGCACAAGCCCACAGACATTTTTACATACATATCGGAGATAGCATATCTATAAGACTAAGGCTCCCATAGCTACACTGCTGGATAGAATTGGATGTATTGTCTCAGCAGACAGTATCACACATGATAGGCTTAGATACATGGCCCCAGCAGACAGTATCACACATGATAGGCTTAGATACAGGGCCCCAGCATACAGTATCACACATGATAGGCTTAGATACATGGCCCCAGCAGACAGTATCAAAAAAGATAGGCTTAGCTACAGGGCACCATCAGACAGTATCACACATGATACTTGCAAGTGCATGAAAAACACATGTCATACGCAAAGCCCACTGATGCAAAACGCAACGCACACAACCAGATTTACACACTTTTTTTCCCGCACGTAAATCTGTCATGCTCGTGTGAATGTAGCCTTAGATATAGGGTCCCAGCAGTAAGTATCCTTGTACTAACCGGCAGGGGCAAATTTGCCATTTCTGGGGTCCCAAGGAAAGTTATGTCTCGGGGTTCTAATCAAAGACACCCATAGAGAGTTCCCCACACAAAGCCCCCTGTATATAGTGGTACGACCCCCCTATATGGTTCCACACACAGCCCCCCTGCCATACATCCCCCTTGTAGACAGTGCCATGCAGTCCCCTCTAGGTAGTCCCACATACCCACCTTGTCTCAGCAGACAGTATCATACATGATAGGTTTAGATACATGGCCCAGCAGACAGTATTACACATGATAGACTTAGATACCTTGGCCCAGCAGATAGTATCACACCTGATAGGCTTAGATACATGGTGTAATGACGGGGTAGGGAGACAGACAGGTGAGCCCTAATCTACCCGCCACTCAGTCCCTGCCTACTTGCACGGCCCGTCCTAGGCGACAGCATACAACTGGGCGACGGTCCCTACGCTCAATATGTGTACGACAGACAAACAGACAAGGGTACACAGAAGCTAAGGGAAATGGGGCAGTTGCCCACGGCAAGACCGTGAGCAACAAGAGTAGTGAACGAGCCGAGTCAAACCAGGAGTGTACGAGGTACCAAACGCAGAGCAGGAGCGTAGTCAGTAAAGCCAGGGTCAAAATTAAGCAAGGTCAATAATAATAGCAGGAGCAGCAGAGCCAGGAAACAGGAAAGAATCACAGGCAAATACAAGCAGGAAATGAAGGTATAAATAGGCCGAGGGCGGGAACTAGAACCGTCTGGCCAGGCTGTGATAGGTTCTCCCACTCCTGAGCCTACCAGCCTGAGTGGTAGCAGATCGAGTCACTCTATCAGACCTAGGAGCAGGTGCAGACTGATTAACCACGGGCGTCGACACAGAAGCTGTGTCTGGCAGATCCTTTACAGTACCCCCCTTTTATGAGGGGCCACTGGACCCTTTCTAGGTAGATGTAAAGGATCTGCCAGACACAGCTTCTGTGTCGACGCCCGTGGTTAATCACGGCCCTAGGACGGGCCGTGCAAGTAGGCAGGGACTGAGTGGCGGGTAGATTAGGGCTCATCTGTGTGTCTCCCTACCCGGGCATTACAGTGGACCTGGCTTATTGGGGAACCGAAGATGGAACCTTCTGAGCAATTCCCCAGCGTGAACATCCCGGGCGGGTACCCAAGTCCTCTCTTCAGGCCCGTATCATCTCCAATTGACCAGGTACTGGAGGGAGCCTTGGACCATCCTGCTGTCCACAATCTTGGCCACCTCAATTCTAACCCCTTCAGGGGTGAGAACAGGAACCAGAGGTTTCCTCGAGGTAGCCAAGTACGGGGAGCAGCGTTTCAGGAGGGAGGCATGAAACACGTCGTGTATTCGAAAAGACGGGGGTAACTCCAGTCGGAAGGAGACAGGGTTAAGGACCTCAATGACCTTGTACGGCCCTATATACCGGGGAGCAAATTTTTTGGACGGGACTTTAAGGCGCAAATTTTTTGAAGACAGCCACACCAGAACCCCGACCACAAACAAGGGGTTAGCAGAACGTCTTCTATCTGCCTGAGTCTGTTGTATGCTCTGGGACGCCTCTAGGTTCTTCTGAACCTTGACCCAGACTGTGCACAGTTCCCGATGAACGACATCTACCTCAGATTGAGTCACTCTAACAGACCTAGGAGCAGGTGCAGACTGATTAACCACGGGTGTCGACACAGAAGCTGTGTCTGGCAGATCCTTTACACATGGCCCAGCAGACAGTATAATACATGATAGACTTAGATACAGTGGCCCAGCAGACAGTATCACACATGAAAGGCTTAGATACATGGCCCAGCAGACAGTATCACACATGATAGACTTAGATGCAGGGCCCCAGCAGTAAGTATCCTTGTACTAACATATGTTCACCCCCCCAAAAAAAATTTGTGTGTATGTGTATATATATATGAGACAGCATATCTATAGCACTACGACCCTATAGCTATAGATAGGATTAGATACAGTGGCTCTGCAGACAGTATCACACATGATAGGATTAGATATAGGGCCCAGCAGACAGTATCACACATGATAGGATTAGATATAGGGCCCAGCTTGCTGACATTGCGGCTCCAGCGCTGGACCCAGGAAAGGTAAGAATAATAATTGTTTTTTTACAGGTTCGGTTGGTGGACTACGTCGGGTTTGAGGACTACTTCTTTGACGGCGTGTTTTTATTCTCAATAAAATGGTTAATGAGGGTTGTGTGTTTTTTTTTTTATTTCAATAAAATATTTTTTCTATGTCCTTTTTTTTTTTTGGGAAACTTTAGTAATGGCCGCTGACTGATTGACAACCTAAATTACTAAGGAGGGGCTTAATGTTAGCCGTGTGGAGGCAAACACTAACCCCCATTATTACCCTGGTACCCACCGCCACCAGGGGTATCGGGAAGAGCTGAGTACGATCCACTGGGGCGGCCGCAGGCTGGTATTATTAGGCCGCAAAAGGCCAAAAACTAGCCCTTCCCACCCTGGTAATGCTAGGCTGCTGCTTTGTTGTATCTAGCTAGTTATGAAAAATAGGGACGATGACCGCACAATGTTTATTCCATTTAAAAAAAATAATAATTACGTGGCGTCCCCCCATTTTTGATAACCAGCCAGATATAACACAGCAGCAGCAGCAGCAGGCTGCATTACCAGGGTGGGAGGGGCTCGTTTTTGGCCTTTTCCAGCCTAATAATACCAGCCTGTGGCCGCCCCAGTACCCTACCTACACTACTGATGGTCGGGTACTGGATCGTACCCAGCTTTTCCTGGTACCCCTGGTGGCGGTGGGTGCCGGGGTAATATTGGGGGTTAGTGTTAGCCTCTACGCCTGCTAACATTAAGCCCCGCCTTAGTAAAGGACATTGTCAATCAACCAGCGACCATTACTAAGGCGGGAGTAATGAAGTTTAAAAGAAAATAGAAAGATATAGAAAAAATATATTTTATTGAAATAAAAAAACCCACACAACCCTCATTAACCATTTTATTGAGAATAAAAAAAAGCTGTCATCAAAGTAATCCTCAAATCCGACGTAGTCCAACGACCGAACCTGTAAAAAAACACAAACACACAAAAAACCCATTAGTAACACTTGTGGTAGGCTTAGACATAGGGCCCATGTGGGATACTGTCTGTTAGACCATGTACCTAAGCCTACCACAAGGCAGGCTTAGATACAGGACCCCAGCAGGCAGTAATGATGTTAGACTTACCCAGCTCTTTGGTGCAGCGGATGTCCTGACACCATCCAGCGTCATGACGCGAGAAGACGTCAGGACTTCTGTTGCGCTCGGGACGAAGGGTAAGTATAGTGGTATCACTATAGTAACAGGGGCCCGTATATTTTATGACATAGGCCCCAGTTACTTTAGTAAATTTCTATAGATGCGGTGCGGGGGCCGTGGCCCGGTCGCAATCGTGACCACTGCCTGGTTGCAATTCCGACCGCTGCGAAACCTGTAGCGGCAGTTGCCCGGGGATCCGGGGCACCTGGCAAAAGATCCGGGGCTAGCCACGCCCCTGCCCAGACCTGACACACCGCATCTATCAGACATTTATGGAATGTTTGAGATGGAATATCTCTTTAATAATGTTGCCAATTTTGGCCTTAAAGCAGGCTTGTCAGGTTTTTATGCTGTCCTGTCTGAGGGCAGCATACAGTAGTGACATACACGCTGATTTCAGCGGTCTGTCACCTATTCGTTTATGTTCAGTCCTTTAAAATAATTTTCATGTTACTCGTCCAGCGCTCCACCACTTGGGTCCAATGATATGCATGATATTCCCCTTGCCCTTCAGCCACTGATTGATATAATTCTGTCTTTGCACAAAAATAGGTAAAAATGTGTCAAGATAATTAATTCACATATTTAATTAATTATCTTTACACCTTGTTACACTTTATACATTTTATTGAAGTAGAATAGCCGGGGGTTTGAACTCATAAACTAGAGGAAACAAACAGCAAGAAAGCAAAAAACAAGGAGGAGCTAAGCTGAAGCTCAAGGGGGGGGGGGAGACAGAGCACAAAATTGGAAGATATAGAGTATAGGGTACATTAAAAAACAGTTTTTACAGCGATTTTACCAGGATATGCCCCAATTTTTTTGTTTTGCAAGAATAACAGGCACATATTTTCCTAAGCAAAAAGAGCTGATGGGCATCACTTAATAAACGGAGCTAATAATATTGTGTGGGGCGCACACAGACAATGCCCAAAGAACATGCAACGATGACAAACACAAAAGAAAAAAGTGGGCATCATAAAAGAAGTCACTCAGCCTCTATAATATCACGTAATCAACAAAAATCTTTATACATGACAAAGAACAAATTAAAAACATTTACAAAAACATAAGTCTGAATTTATCAAGACAAGTGCAACCTCTCCATAAGCAATTCAATATTATGTGCGGAAAAATGTAATATACATTCCTCCCAAATTAAAAAAAATAAACGTACAACCAATATAGATATCATAGTAAATCAAGAATAGAAGCAAAAAGTGCAACAAATATTAGCACCTTACCGCACCAGGACGCACCGGTACGTCCTGTATTACAGTGCTTTAAGGCACTGGGACGTACCAGTGCGTCCTGGCTAAAAACTGTCACCCTGTCAAAGGACGGGGACAGAACAGTGGCGTCAACTGTTTATGACAGTTGATCGTTACAAGGCTTAGAACTTTAGCAGCAATTTCTCAAATTTTGAAGACAATTTCAAAAGGCTATTTGTTCAGACACCAGTTCAGTTCTGAAGTGGCTTTGAGGGCCTTATATATTAGAAAGTCCCAAGAAACGCCTAAAGGTTTAACCCCTTGAGTACCCAGCTCATTTTGGCCTTGAGGACCAGACCCATTTTTTCAAATCTGACATGTATCACTTTATGTGGTAATAACTCCGGAATGCTTTTACCTATCCAATTGATTCTGAGATTGTTTTCTCGTGACACATTGGACTTTAGTTTAGTGCAAAAATTTGGTCGATAAATTCATTCCTTATTTGTGAAAAACACCAACATTTAGCGAAAATATGAAGAAATTATGATTTTTCCCATTTTAAATGTATCTACTTGTAAAACAGATGGTAATACCACACAAAATAGTTACCAATTAACATATCCCATATGTCTACTTTATGTTTGCATCGTTTTTTGAACATTCTTTTATTTTTCTATGACCTCACAAGGCTTAGAACTTTAGCAGCAATTTCTCATATTTTTAAGAAAATTTCAAAAAGCGATTTTTTCAGGGACGAGTTCAGTTCTGAAGTGGTTTTGAGTGCCCTATATATTAGAAACCCCCATAAAACACCCCATTTTGAAAACTGCACCCCTCAAAGTATCTAAAACAGCATTCAGAAAGTGTTTCAACTCTTTAGGCGTTTTACAGGAATTGAAGGAAAGTAGAGCTGACATTTTCAAATTTCATTTTTTTTTACAAAATTCATATGTAATACATTTTCTTCTGTACCACAGAAGGTTTTACCTGAGAAACGCAACTCAATATTTATTGCCCAGATTCTGCAGTTTTTAGAAATATCCCACATGTGGCCCTAGTGCGCTAATGGACTGAAACACAGGCCTCAGAAGCAAAGGAGCACCTCTTGGATTTTGGGGCCTCCTTTTTTCAGAATATATTTTAGGCACCATGTCAGGTTTGAAGAGGTCTTGTGGTGCCAAAACAGTGGAAACCCCCGAAAGTGACCCCCATTTTTTAAACTACACACCTCAGGGAATTTATCTAGGGGTATAGTTAGCATTTTGACCCCACAGGTATTTTGCTATATTTTCTGGAGTTAGTCTGTGAAAATGAAAATCTACTTTTTTTCTGGAAAAACGTAAAAATTTCTAATTTTTGCAAGAAATAAAGGAGAGAAAGCACCCCAACATTTGTAAAGCAATTTCTCGCGATTACGGAAATACCCCATATGTGGTAATAAACTGCTGTTTGGACCCACAGCAGGGCTCAGAAGGGAGGGAGCGCCATTTGGATTTTGGAGCTCTGATTTTACTGGAATGGTTTTCAGTGCCGTGTCACGTTTGCAACGCCCTGGAGGGACCTAAACAGTGGAATCCCCCCAAAAGTGACCCCATTTTGGAAACTCTACCCCTCAAGGAATTTTTCTAGTGGTATAGTTAGCATTTTGACCCCACAGGTTTTTTGCTGAATTTATTGGAATTAGTCTGTGAAGATGAAAAGAGACTTTTTTTTGGAAAAAACACAGAATTTTCTAATTTTTATAAGGAATAAAGGAGAAAAAGCACCTCAACATTTGTAAAGCAATTTCTCCTGATTACGGAAATACCCCATATGTGGTAATAAACTGCTGTTTGGACCCATGGCAGGGCTCAGAAGGGACGGAGCACCATTTGGATTTTGCAGCTCAGATTTTGCTGAATTGGTTTCTGGGGGCCATGTCGCGAGTCCCTGAAGTACCAGTACAGTAGAAATTCCCCAGATGTGATCCCAATTTGGAGACTATACCCCTGAAAGAATTAAATTAGAGGTGTAGTGAGCATTTTGAGCCCTCAGGTGTTTTATAGATTTTATTAGAATTGGTCCGTGAAATATAACCTGTAGCTTTAGCTCAGAATTTTTCATTTCCACAAGGAATACAGGAGAAAAGACACCCCAAAATGTGTTACACAATTTCTCCTGATTACGGAAATACCCCATATGTGGTTGTAAACGGCTATTTGGACATACGGCAAGGGTCTAAACGGAAAAAGTGAAATTTCATTTTTGGAGTGGAGATTTTACAAAATTTGTTTTTGACGCCATGTTGCATTGCGCTGAGGTACCAGTACAGTGAAAACTCCCGAGAAGTGACCCCATTTAGGAAACTACACCCCTCAAGGAATTCATCTAGAAGTGTAGTGAGCATTTTGACCCCAAAAGGTTTTGCAGAAATTAGTGCACAGTGGATGTTGCAGATTGAAAATTGACACTTTCCACATATATGCTATTTCAGTGCCCAATGCGTTGGGCCCAGCTTGTACCACTGGAGACATACGCCCCATAAATTGTTAAGCGTTTCTCCAGAGTACGGTAATACCCCATATGTGGTCATAAACCGCTGTTTGGGCACACTGCCAGGCCCAGAAGGAGCGCCATTTGGCTTTTGGAGCGCAGATTTTGCTTGGTAGTAGTTTTGTTTAGTGTTTTACTGGTGTTTCAGTTTATAATGTGGGGGCATATGTAATCTGTGCGGAGTACATACATTTTTTGCGTGACACACTGTCGTTTTTATTGGTACCATGTTTGGCTACGCGCGACTTTTTGATCACTTTTTATTCCATTTTTTTGGAAACAACGTGACCAAAAAAGGAAATTCTGCCATTGTTTTTTATGGTATTTTTTTTACGGTGTTCACCGTGCGGGATAAATGATATGATATTTTTTTAGGTCAGGCCGATACGAACGCGGCGATACCTATTATGTCTAGTTTTTGTCTTTTTTTTCATTTTTTTTCTAATTATAAAGGGCTTGATCGGGGAAACAAGGCGATTATTGTTTTTATTACGTAAAACTTGTATTTATTTATTTATCTAAAACTTTTTTTTTTTCTTTTTTTTCACTTTTTATTTTACACATACTAGGGGACTGGAAGATCTGATCTTCTGATCCCCTGCACAATACACTGCACTACTTCTGTATGTACTGATGTAGTGCAGTGTATTGTAACTGTCACTTTACAACTGACAGTTGAGCCTATTACGTCCTGCCTTGGGCAGGACCTAATAGGCTCCCGTACCTGGCAACCAGGAAGCCGTTGCTAGGCTTCCTGGTTGCCATTGCAACCATCAGAACCCCGCGATTTTTCGCGGGGGGGGCAATGGGGTGCAGAGGGAGCCCCCTCCCTCTGTATCAATCACTTAAATGCCGCTGTCGCTATTGACAGCGGCATTTAAGGGGTTAAACTACAGCGATCGGAGAGGACAGTGATCGCTGTAGTTGCAGTGGGATGTCGGCTGTATATTACAGCCGACATCCGATGAAGATGGAGCGAGCACAGCTCCTGTGCCCGCTTCATCCTCAGGGCGTTACTATACGCCCATTTTCGGGAAGGGGTTAATAAAAGTGTTTTGTTTTTTTTTACACTGCTTTCTCTGATCTCCTCACGTATCTCACAGAAATGAGGAGATCAGAGAAAGTGACAGGAGCTTTCTCCTGCAGACGACGTCACAGACGGCTGTGATTGGTCAGTCTTCAGAGACTGACCAATCACAGCAATCGCCGGCATTGGGGACTGCTAATTGGTCCCCAGGCCGGTAGCAGAGACGGTTAGCTGTCAATGACAGCTGCCGCCGCTGTTCTGTCACTATGTGATTTCACATAGTGACAGTTTATTCCTGCGCCGTAATAGTACGTCGAAGGTACGCTGGCATAAGTGGCCAGCGACGTACTATTACGTCAAAGGTACGCAAGGGGTTAAGAAACTTTCTGAATGCTGTTTTGAATGCTTTGAGGGGTCTAGTTTTTAAAATGGGGTGATTTATGGGGACTTTCTAATATATAAGTCCCTCAAAGCCAGGGGCGTAACTAGGAAAGACTGGGCCCCATAGCAAACTTTTGACTGGGGCCCCCCCTCCCCTGGGTGTCACACAAACCCCCCTTGTAGATAGTGCCTTTTTTACAGCCCCCACTATAGAGAACGCCATACAGAGTCCCCCCTGTAGATAATGCCATACCTAGTCCACCCTGTAGATAACGCCATACAGTCCCCCCTGTAGATAACGCCATACAGCCCCCTGTAGAGAACACCATACAGCCCCCTCTGTAGATAACGCCATACAGCCCCCACTGTAGAGAACACCATACAGCCCCCCCTGTAGATAACGCCATACAACCCCCACTGTAGATAACGCCATACAGAGACCCCCTGTAGATAATGCCATACAGCCCCCTCTGTAGATAGCGCCATACAGCCCCCTCTGTAAATAGCGCCATACAGCCCCCTCTGTAAATAGAGCCCGCACTGTAGAGAACGCCATACAGCCCCCACTGTAGAGAACGCCATACAGAGTCCCCCCTGTAGATAACGCCATACAGCCCCCTTTGTAGGTATCTACAGAGGGGGCTGTATGGCGTTATCTACAAGGGGTGCTGTATAGCGCTATCTACAGAGGGGGCTGTATGGCGCTATCTACAGAGGGGGCTGTATGGCGTTACCTACAGGGGGGGCTGTATGGCGTTACCTACAGGGGGGGCTGTATGGCGTTACCTACAGGGGGGGCTGTATGGCGTTACCTACAGGGGGGCTGTATGGCGTTACCTACAGGGGGGCTGTATGGCGTTACCTACAGGGGGGCTGTATGGCGTTACCTACAGGGGGGCTGTATGGCGTTACCTACAGGGGGGGCTGTATGGCGCTACCTACAGGGGGGGCTGTATGGTGTTACCTACAGGGGGGCTGTATGGCGTTACCTACAGGGGGGGCTGTATGGCGTTACCTACAGGGGGGGCTGTATGGCGTTACCTACAGGGGGGCTGTATGGCGTTACCTACAGGGGGGCTGTATGGCGCTACCTACAGGTGGGGCTGTGTAGCGTTACCTACAGGGGGGGCTGTATAGCATTATCTATAGGGGGGACTCTGTATGGAGTTCTCTACAGTGGGGGCTGTATGGCGTTATCTACAGGGGGGGCTGTATGGCGTTCCCTACAGGGGGGCTGTATAGCGTTACCTACAGGGGGTGCTGTATGGCGTTACCTACAGGGGGGGCCGTATGGCGTTACCTACAGGGGGGCCGTATGGCGTTACCTACAGGGGGGGCTGTATGGCGTTATCTACAGGGGGGGCTGTATGGCGTTCCCTACAGGGGGGCTGTATAGCGTTACCTACAGGGGGTGCTGTATGGCGTTACCTACAGGGGGGGGCCGTATGGCGTTACCTACAGGGGGGCCGTATGGCGTTACCTACAGGTGGGGCTGTATGGCGTTACCTACAGGGGGGGCTGTATGGCGTTATCTACAGTGGGGGCTGTATGGCATTATCTACAGAGGGGGCTGTATGGCGCTAACGTGACGGAGTACTTCAGGGGACTTTCAGTCCCCCGTTCTCCCTATCAATGCCAGCGATCACACATGTATCCCCTATCCTGTGGATAGGGGGATACATGTCTTTTGTTTAATGGCAGAGCGGGGAGATACCTAAAGGACCTGTGATGACGTTTTCAGCATGTGACCGGGACAGGAGGGGCGGAGTTTATCAGTGGAGAGACCTGGTGGATGAAGGACATGTGATATAAAAATCACGTGACCACTGCATCATAAGGAGGAGGAGCTTAGAAGTGGGAATAATGAACTCATGTCATGTGAAGAGGATCACATGATATGAGGGTCGGATCTCTGTGAGGGAGCGGGGCTCCTGCGGTGTGTGAAGGTGATGACATCAGGGGGCGGGGATCTGTGAGGGGGCGGAGCTCCTATACGCTGTAAAGTGATGATGATCACGTGATATGAGGTACGGAGCTCTGTCAGGGGGCAAGGCCAGTGGCATAACTACCGCCGTAGCAGCCATAGCGGCTGCTAGCGGAGCCTCCGGCCATGGTGGGGGCCCGTGCCGGTGGGCGACATGGGCCCCCTCATGCCGCAGGCCCTGTAGCAGCCGCTACGGCTGCTATGGCGGTAGTTACTCCACTGCTCAAAGCCACTTCAGAACTGAACTGGTCTCTGAAAAAATGGCCTTCTGAAATTTTCTTGAAAATGTGAGAAATTGCTGCTAAAGTTCTAAGCCTTGTAACGTCCTAGAAAAATAAAAGGACTTTTAAAAAAATTATGGCAATCTAAAGTAGACATATGGGGGATGTTAACTAGTAACTATTTTGTGTGGTATTACTATCTGTCTTACAAGCAGATACATTTAAAATTAGAAAAATGCAAATTTTCTCTGAATTTTGGAGTTTTTCACAAAAAAACACTGACCAAAATTTACCAAATTTTACCACTAACATAAAGTCCAATGTGTCACGAGAAAACAATCTCAGAATCGCTTGATACATAAAAGCATTCCAGAGTTATTGCACATGTCAGATTTGAAAAAATTCGCTGTGTGCTTAAGGGGTTAAAGTGCTTTCTTGCAAAAACATTTTTGTATGTGAAAATGTCGGTAAATGGGTTTCCTCCCACTGTAAGTAACGTTAGTCAAACTCAACCAACAAGCTGTGACGTTTTTTGCCCGGCTATAAAAGCAGAACAAACAACTGTGTCTAACAATACAAAAAAAAGTTTATTTAACACAACACTATAAGTTGTGCAAAGTTACAGGAGGAATATTGTCACAATGCAGAAATATTGCATAGAGGTTGCTACTGTACCTGGGGCCTGTGGTTTTATCTGTACCTAGAATCTGGCACCTGTGATTGGAGCTGTAACCTCATATACCAGGCCCCGATACAGCTGTAACCTCATATACCAGGCCCCGATACAGCTGTAACCTCAGATACCAGGCCCTGATACAGCTGTAACCTCATATACCAGGCCCTGATACAGCTGTAACCTCATATACCAGGCCCTGATACAGCTGTAACCTCATATACCAGGCCCTGATACAGCTGTAACCTCATATACCAGGCCCTGATACAGCTGTAACCTCAGATACCAGGCCCTGATACAGCTGTAACCTCATATACCAGGCCCTGATACAGCTGTAACCTCATATACCAGGCCCTGATACAGCTGTAACCTCATATACCAGGCCCTGATACAGCTGTAACCTCATATACCAGGCCCTGATACAGCTGTAACCTCATATACCAGGCCCTGATACAGCTGTAACCTCATATACCAGGCCCTGATACAGCTGTAACCTCATATACCAGGCCCCGATACAGCTGTAACCTCATATACCAGGCCCCGATACAGCTGTAACCTCAGATACCAGGCCCTGATACAGCTGTAACCTCAGATACCAGGCCCCGATACAGCTGTAACCTCATATACCAGGCCCTGATACAGCTGTAACCTCAGATACCAGGCCCCGATACATCTGTAACCTCATATACCAAGCCCCGATACAGCTGTAACCTCAGATACCAGGCCCTGATACAGCTGTAACCTCATATACCAGGCCCTCATACAGCTGTAACCTCAGATACCAGGCCCTGATACAGCTGTAACCACAGATACCAGGCCCCGATACATCTGTAACCTCAGATACCAAGCCCCGATACAGCTGTAACCTCATATACCAGGCCCTGATACAGCTGTAACCTCATATACCAGGCCCCGATAGAGCTGTAACCTCATATACCAGGCCCCGATACAGCTGTAACCTCAGATACTAGGCCCCTGATACAGCTGTAACCTCAAATACCAGGCCCTGATACAGCTGTAACCTCATATACCAGGCCCCTGATACAGCTGTAACCTCAGATACCAGGCCCCTGATACAGCTGTAACCTCAGATACTAGGCCCCTGATACAGCTGTTACCTCAGATACCAGACCCCGATACAGCTGTAACCTCAAATACCAGGCCCCGATACAGCTGTAACCCCAAATACCAGGCCCCCAATACAGTTGTAACCTCAGATACCAGACCCCGATACAGCTGTATGATCAGGTACCAGGCCCCCGATACAGCTGTAACCTCAGATACCAGGCCCCTGATACAGCTGTAACCTTATATACCACACCCCTAATACAGCTATAACCTCAGATACTAGGCCCCTGAAACAGCTGTAACCTCATATACCAGGCCCCAGATACAGCTGTATCCTCATATACCAGGCCCCAGATACAGCTGTAACCTCATATACCAGGTCCCTGATACAATGGTAACCTCAGATACCAAGCCCCGATACAGTGGTAACCTCAGATACCAGGCCCCGATACAGCTGTAACCTCAGATACCAGGCCCTGATACAGCTGTAACCTCAGATACCAGGCCCCCGATACAGCTGTAACCTCAGATACCAGGCCCCTGATACAGCTGTATCCTCAGATACCAGACCCCGATACAGCTGTATGCTCAGATACCAGGCCCCCGATACAGCTGTGTGCTCAGATACCAGGCCCCCGATACAGCTGTAACCTCATATACTAGGCCCTCATACAGCTGCAACCTCCTTTCCTAGGCCCTGATACAGCTGTAACCTCAGATACCAGGCCCCCGATACAGCCGTAACCTCAGATACCAAGCCCCGATATAGCTGTAACCGCAGATACCAGGCCCCCAATACAGTTGTAACCTCAGATACCAGACCCCGATACAGCTGTAACCGCAGATACCAGGCCCCCTGTAATGTCAGGATAGGGAGACAGACAGGTGAGCCCTAATCTACCCGCCACTCAGTCCCTGCCTACTTGTACAGCCCGTCCTAGGCGACGGCGTACAACTGGGCGACAGTCCCTACGCTCAATATGTGCACGACAGACAAACAAGACAAGGGAACACAAAAGCAAAGGAATGTGGGGCAGTTGCCCACGGCAACACCGTGAGCAACAGAGTAGTGGACGAGCCGAGTCAAACCAGGAGTGTACGTGGTAACAAATGCAGAGCAGGAGACTAGTCAGTGAAGCCAGGGTAAATATGAAGCAGAGGTCAATAGTAACAGCAGGAAAAACAGAGCCAGGAAACAGGAGAATCACAGGCAAAGGACCAGCAGCAAATAAAGGTATAAGTGGACCAAGGGCGGGAGCTCGAACCATCTGGCCAGGCTGCGATAGGCTCTCCTACTCCTCAGGCTACCAGCCTGAGTGGTAGCAGATTGAGTCACTCTAGCAGACCTAGGAACAGATGCAGGCTGATTAACCACGGGCGTCGACACAGAAGCTGTGTCAGGCAAATCCTTCACAGTACCCCCCCCTTTTATGAGGGGCCACTGGACCCTTCCTAGGTGGACCTGGCTTGTTGGGGAACCGAAGATGGAACTTCCTGAGCAATAACCCGGCGTGAACATCCCGGGCAGGTACCCAACTCCTCTCCTCAAGCCTGTATCCTCTCCAATGGACCAGGTACTGGAGGGAGCATTGGACCATCCTGCTGTCCACAATCTTAGCCACCTCGAATTCTACCCCTTCAGGGGTAAGAACACTGACCGGAGGTTTCCTCGAGGTAGCCAAGGACGGGGAGCAGCGTTTCAGGAGGGAGGCATGGAACACGTTGTGTATTTGAAAATACCGGGGTAACTCCAGCCGGAAGGAGACAGGGTTAATGACCTCAATGACCTTGTACGGCCCTATATACCGGGGAGCACATTTTTTGGCCGGAACTTTAAGGCACACATTTTTTTAAGACAGCCACACCCGATCCCTGACCACAAACAAGGGGTTAGCAGAATGTCTTTTATCTGCCTGAGTCTTTTGTATGCTCTGGGATACCTCAAGGTTCTTCTGAACCTGGGCCCAGACAGTGCACAGTTCCTGATGAACGACATCTACCTCGGGATTGTTGGAACCACCAGGTGAAACGGAGGAGAACCGTGGATTAAATCCAAAATTACAGAAAAAGGGGGGGACCGCTGACAAGTTACTGACCCGGTTATTGAGGGAAAATTCGGCGAGGGGAATGAAGGAGACCCAATCATCTTGGCAGTCAGAGATAAAACACCTTAAATATTGTTCTAGAGACTGATTAGTCCTCTCGGTTTGGCCATTGGTTTCAGGATGGAAGGCCGAGGAGAAGGACAGATCAATCTCCAACTTCATACAGAAAGCCCTCCAAAACAATGAAACAAACTGTACCCCTCTGTCAGAAACAATATTGACAGGAACCCCATGGAGACGCAGGATGTGTTTGACAAACAAGGTAGCTAACGTCTGGCATTCGGTAGTTTCTTGAGGGGCACAAAGTGGCACATCTTACTGAAGCGGTCTACTACAACCCACACCACCGTCTTGCCTTGGGATTGAGGCAGATCGGTGATAAAATCCATGGAGATATGGGTCCAAGGTCTCTGGGGAATGGGCAAAGAACATAGTAAGCCCGCTGGTCGGGACCTGGGAGTCTTGGACCTAGAACAAATTTCACAAGCGGCGACGTAGGCCCTAACGTCTTTAAACAACCCAGGCCACCAATAGGTTCTAGAAATGAGGTGCTTGGTACCCAGGATGCCTGGATGGCCAGATAGTGTAGACCCATGATTCTCCCTGAGTACCCTTAGCCGGAATTGCAGGGGAACAAACAGCTTGTTCTCAGGAAGGTTCTCGGGAGCAGAACCTTGGTCAGCCGCAATTTCGGAGACTAAGTCAGAATCAATAGAGGATATGATTATACCTGGGGGCAATACACAAGCAGGATCCTCCTCCTCCGGAGGGCTGTCCATGAAGCTACGCGACAGCGCATCAGCTCTAATATTTTTAGACCCAGCCCTATAGGTAACCACAAAGTTGAATCTAGTAAAAAACAACGCCCATCGAGCTTGTCTCGGGTTTAGCCTGCGGGCAGATTCTAGGAAAACCAGATTCTTGTGCTCGGTAAGGACCGTTACCTGGTGCCTAGCCCCCTCCAAGAAGTGGCGCCAGTCTTCAAATTCCCATTTGATGGCCAAGAGTTTGCGGTTGCCCACGTCACAGTTACTCTCAGTGGGCGAGAACTTCATGGAGAAGTAGGCACAGGGACGGAGATGGGTGAGGGACCTGGTACCCTGGGACAAGACAGCACCCACTCCCACCTCGGAGGCGTCAACCTCCACGATGAATGGCTCCATCTGGTTAGGCTGAATCAGCAATGGGACAGAGATAAAGCACCTCTTAAGGACCTCAAAAGCCTTGACCACCTCCGGAGGCCAGTGGAGGAGATTGTCACCTTTGGAAGTAAGGTCCGTAAGAGGCTTAGCGATGACCGAGAAGTTAGCAATAAATCTCCTATAATAATTAGCAAACCCCAGGAAGCACTGTAACGCCTTCAGGGAGGCAGGTTGGACCCATTCAGCCACAGCCTGAACCTTGGCAGGGTCCATGTGGAATTCATTAGGAGTGAGGATTTGACCCAAAAATGGTATCTCCTGCACCCCAAACACACATTTTTCGGATTTAGCAAAGAGTTTGTATTCCTGAAGGGCCAGGAGCACCTTCCTGACATGCTCAATGTGGGAGGACCAGTCCTTGAAAAACAGAAGTATGTCATCAAGGTACACTACAAGAAATACCCCCAGGTAGTCTCTTAAAACCTCATTTATGAAATTCTGGAAGACCGCGGGAGCATTACACAACCCAAAGGGCATGACGAGGTATTCGAAATGACCTTCGGGCATGTTAAACGCAGTCTTCCACTCATCCCCTTCTCTGATTCGGATAAGGTTATAAACCCCCCGTAGATCAAGCTTAGAGAACCATTGGGCCCCCTGAACCTGATTGAAGAGATCAGGAATCAAAGGAAGGGGTTATTGGTTCCTTACAGTGACCTTATTCAAGTTTCGGTAATCGATGCACGGCCTAAGACCATCATCCTTCTTCCCTACGAAGAAGAAGCCAGCACCTACCGGAGAAGTAGAGGGGCGAATGTAATACTTTCCCAGGCTTTCCTGGATATATTCTCTCATTAAAAATCCTACCCTTAGGGAGCTTAGCTCCTGGTACCAAATCGATTGCGCAATCCTATTCTCTATGAGGAGGTAACACTTCGGGGGCCTTTTTAGAAAAAACATCAGCGAAGTCCTGAATAAACTCAGGTAGCGTGTTCACCACCTCAGGGAGAGAAATAAAATTAACAGAAAAACAGGACGTCATGCATTCATTACCCCGTTTGGTAAGATTCCCAGTATTCCAGTCAAACGTGGGATTATGCAACTGCAACCAGGGAAGGCCTAAAACGAAATCGGACGATAATCCCTGCATCACCAGTACAGAACACTGCTACAAATGAATAAAGCCAAAAATGAGTTCAAAAACAGGGGTATGCTGTGTAAAATAACCATTAGCAACTGGAGTGGAGTCGATACCCACTACCGGGACAGGTTTAGGCAAATCAATCAATGGCATAGCTAGAGACATAGCAAATTCCACAGACATAATATTAGCAGAAGACCCTGAATCCACGAAGGCACTGCCGGTGGCAGACCAACCCTCAAAAGAGACCTGAAAGGGAAGCAAAATCTTATTAGGTTTCATATTTACGGGAAATACCTGTGCGCCCAAGCGACCTCCCCGATGATGAATTAGGCGCGGAAGTTTTCTGGCTGGAGTATTCTTACGCCTAGGACAGTCGTTCACTTGATGCTTGTCATCCCCACAGTAGAAGCAGAGACCATTCTTCCTGTGGAGCTCTCTACGTTGTTGGGGAGACACGGAGGCCCCGAGTTGCATTGGTTCATCCGAGTTTTTCGTGGAAGAACGAAACAACGGAACCTCGGGAGCCATCATAGGGGAGCCAGAGGAGAAGACACAAAAACGTTCAAGTCGTCGTTCCCTGAGACGTCGGTCCAGACGTACCGCTAAAGTCATAACCTGATCTAGAGGGTCAGAAGAGGGATAGCTGACTAACAGGTCTTTCAGGGCGTTCGACAGACCCAATCTAAACTGGCACCTTAAAGGGGTTTTCCAGAAGTAAAAAATTACTTTTAATTAAACTAAACAATAAAAAACATTTAACCTTGTAATGTACTTAACGTTTGATTTGCTGGATGTATCGTCGTATCCCCTCTTCCGTCACGTGACCGCTTGTCCATGTAAAATTTGCACTTCCTGTGCATACCCGTCCATTCGCGCCTAACTTCCGGTTTGCGGTTTCCGGTTTTCACAGTGTACGGTTACGTCATAACTGTACCACGTGTTTTCCCCATCTGCTTAGAGCATGCGTGGTTGTGTCTACCACGCATGCTCTGTTAAATGGTATGGCTGCGTCTTCAGCAGCAGTTTCATTGCGCATGCGCAAGTTTTAGTATGTGGTATCGGTGTGCACTGTGACGGCCGTGTCTACTGTAGCTCGCTCTCTCCTTCTCCTCCTCACAGTCCGAAGCGCATGTGAGGAGGAGGAGGAGGAGGAGGAGGGTGTTTATTTGGTCACTGTAGGAGCGTAATCCCCAAGCCCGGGTTTGGGGATTCCGCTCCAGGAGATGTCACAGACTTCACTGTGTCCATATATGGACACAGTGACTTCTGAAGCGGAATCACCGGCGAATTGGCCGGGGATTCCGCTCCAAGAGAAGTCACAGACTTCACTGTGTCCATATATGGACAGTGACGTCAGAGACTAATGAAGCGGAATCCCTGCCGATGTGGCCGGGGATTCCGCTCCAAGAGAAGTCACAGACTTCACTGTGTCCATATATGGACAGTGACGTCAGGGACTAATGAAGCGGAATCCCTGCCGATGTGGCCGGGGATTCCGCTCGAGGAGAAGTCACGGACTTCACTGTGTCCATATATGGACACAGTGACTTCTGAAGCGGAATCACCGGTGAATTGGCCGGGGATTCCGCTCCAGGAAAAGTCACTGACTTCACTGTGTCCATATATGGATAGTGACGTCAGGGACTTCTGAAGCGGAATCCCCGCCGATGTGGCCGGGGATTCCGCTCCAGGAGAAGTCACTGACTTCACTGTGTCCATATATGGACAGTGACGTCAGTGACTTCTGAAGCGGAATCCCCGCCGATGTGGCCGGGGATTCCGTTCCAGGAGAAGTACCTCACTTCACTGTTCATATATGGACAGTGAAGTGAGGGATTTCTCCAGAGCCGTCCCCTACAGGAAAGTAGGGGGGGGGGGTGGCATTGCCTACAGGGGGGGCTATGTGGCATTACCTACAGGGGGGGCTATGTGGCATTACCTACAGGGGGGGCTATGTGGCATTACTTACAGGGGGCTGTGTGGCATTACTTACAGGGGGCTGTGTGGCATTACTTACAGGGGGCTGTGTGGCACTGCCTACAAGGGGGATGTGTGGCATTGCCTACAGGGAGGCTGTGTGGCATTACCTACAGGGGGGCTGTGTGGCATTACCTACAGGGGGGCTGTGTGGCATTACCTACAGCGGGGCTGTGTGGCATTACCTACAGCGGGGATGTGTGGCATTACCTACAGCGGGGATGTGTGGCATTACCTACAGCGGGGATGTGTGGCATTACCTACAGGGGGCTGTGTGGCATTACCTACAGGGGGCTGTGGCAGTATCTATAGAAGGTAGTGTGTGGCATTATCTACAGAGGGCAGTGTGTGGCAGGAAATTGACAAATGAAATTCATCCGTTTTTAAAACGGACAAGGAAAAAAATGGGTACAAAACGGGTTAAAAGCGAAAGCATGGCCCGGAACGGAACAGATGCAAAACGGCCGAGAAAACTGACCAAAACCGCCGTTTTTTATAGGCCGACACTCAGACCCTCTCGTGTGAATAGAGCCTAAAGGTAGTTGATGACGCGCCGTGTCTTTACACAGTCGAAAGTGCTGTCTTTACACAGTCGAAAGTGCTGTCTTAGCAAAGACACGGAGCGTCATCAATCACAGAACACGCCCCCTCCTCTGACAATCTCGTCGTCCACACCTTCTCATCCTTCTTCACACTTGTAGTTCCCGCACTGTGTGTGAATATATGTGTGTATATATATATCCATATAAATCTATAATTTTGTGTGTGTGTGTATATATATATATATATAATTTGTATGTGTGTGTATGTGTGTATATATATATATATATATATATATATATATACACATATACATATATATATACACACATACACACACATACAAATTATATATATATATATACACACACACACACACACACATTTTATATATATATATATACACACACACACATACACAAAATTTTATATGTAAAAATATATATAAATAGTGAGACACACTAAGGCCTCATGCACACGACCGTAGCCATGTGCACGGCCGTGATCTTTGGGTCGACCTGCCCCGGAGTGTCAGGGTATGTTCACACGGCCTATTTACGGACGTAATTCGGGCGTTTTTGCCCCGATTTACGTCTGAAAATAGCGCCTCAATAGCGCTGACAAACATCTGCCCATTGAAAGCAATGGGCAGACGTTTGTCTGTTCACACGAGGCGTATATTTACGCGCCGCTGTCAAATGACGGCGCGTAAATAGACGCCCGCGTAGAAGAAGTGACCTGTCACTTCTTTGGCCGTAATTGGAGCCGTTATTCATTGACTCCAATGAATAGCAGCGCTAATTACGGCCGTAATTGACGCAGCGTTCAAGCGCCTGCACATGCCGGTACGGCTGAAATTACGGGGATGTTTTCAGGCTGAAACATCCCCGTAATTTCAGCCGTTACGGACCCCCGCCGTGTGAACATACCCTCACCCGCAAATCCATTATTTTCTATGAGCCTGGACCGCAGAACACGGCCGTACTAAGAAATGTCCGTTCTTTCCGTGGTCCAGGGTCCTGGGCCATGCACAGACCTTGGAAACCACGGTCTTTTGCATGGGCCCATAGAAGTGAATTGGGCTGCAATTCTCTCATGGATTTTCGGGGGAATTGCGCCCACAAAAGCACGTTAGTGTGTATGGGGCCTTACATACATTTATAGTAAATGATGTAAAAAAAAAAGAAACGTTTTACCATTGTTTGGAGTAGTGTTTGGTGTTGGCTTCACTGTAAGGCCCTGTTCACACAGTTATTTGCAGGCAGAAAATTCTGCCTCAAAATTTCGCTTGAATTTTCAGGCAGATTTTGATCTGCCTCCACGCCATTTGCCACGATTTTCGCCCGCGGGCATTGAGCGCAACGGGCAAAAACGCTGCGAAAAACGCTTTCTCTGCCTCCCATAGATGTCAGAGGGAGGTCAGAGGAGTAAACGCTCGAAGATAGGGCATGTCGCTTCTTTTTCCCTCAATGGCCGCGGGCAAAAAACGTGGCAAGCGGCGTGCAGGCAGGTCAAAATCTGCCTCCAAATTCAAGACAGAATCTTGATGCAGAATTTTCTGCCAGCAAAAAAAACTCAGTGTGAACAGGGCCTAATACAGGATCTATTGGAACAGATCCAGCAGCAGGTGAGGTAAATGTGCTGACTGGATTGTGTGTACCAAGATGTCTGACTTAGGTGGAGTGGGCAAACTTAGGGCATGTTCACACGGCCTATTTTCGTCCGTTTTTCGGGCCATAAACTCCCGAAAAACGACCGAAAAATCCAAAGCAGAACGCCTCCAAACATCTGCCCATTGATTTCAATGGGAAAACGGCGTTCTGTTCCGAGGGAGCGTTTTTTGATGTGTTTTTTACACATAAAAAAACGACCGCGAAAAGGAAGTGCAGGAAACCTCTTGAGACGTTTTTTGAGCCGTTTTCCATAGACTGTAGTGAAAAAAGCTCCAAAAACGGGCGTAAAAAACGCAGCAAAAATCGCGATTTGCACAAAAAACTTCTGAAAATCAGGAGCTGTTTTCTCTTGAAAACGGCTCCGTATTTTGAGACGTCTTTGCCTGTGAACATACCCTGACATTTATCAGGCTGTGAAAGGGGCGGGGGAGGGAGACGGGTGCCTGGACTTAGATCAGGGATAGATGGAGGCCCAAAGGATAATGATGATTATTACTGTGTAAGGGCTTATTCAGACGAACGTGTAATACGTCCGTGCAACGCGTGTGATTTTCACGCGCCTCGCACGGACCTATATTACTCTACGGGGCCGTGCAGACTGTCTGTGAGTTTCATGCAGCGTGTGTCCGTGTGTCCGCTGCGTAAAACTCACGACATGTCCGATATTTGTGTGTTCGTGCATCACGCACCCATTGAAGTCAATGGGTGCGTGAAAATCAATCGCAGCACACAGAAGCACTTCCGTGGTACGCGCGTGATTCGCGCAACAGCAGTAAAAAGTATGAATGAAAACAGAAAAGCACCACCTGCTTTTCTGTTTACAAACATACAAACGGAGTGTCATAATGATGGCGGCTGCGCGAAAATCACACAGCCACGCATCATACGGGGCTGACATGCGGAGCTGTTATGTACCTTTTGCGCGCACAAAACGATGTGTTTTTTGCGCAAGCAAAAGGCACACGCTGGTGTAATCCGGCCTCAGACAGTGTGCAGGGAGGGAGCCGTCTGCCTGTAATCTGGAATTAGAGCAGGGAAGGACCATGTGACCATAGAGGGGCGTGGCAGTATGCAAATAGCTGAGGTGCTTTGGAGGATGCAACTGTCTCCTCAGATGCAGCCGGGGATCATGGGTATGGTGGGTTACAAGACAGGAAACAGCCAGTAAGGGATGTAAACAAACAGCAAGGGATGTAAACAAACAGAAAAAGCAGCAGTGACGATGGAAATCAAACAGAAACTGGTTAGAAGTTTAATAGGGGGTATTAGGGAAGGCAAATCAAGGCTGGGGGACATTTTTTAGATTTTTTTTTTTTCCCTGGACAACCCCTTTAAGGCAGGGTCATTCCACCGAGAAGCTACACACCACTTCCTAAAGTCAGAACAGTACTCCTCAACGGGTCTCTTACCCTGGCGTAAGGTCACCAGCTGACTCTCGGCAAAGGCAGTCGTGTCAGTCTCGATATAGATAAGCCCGAGAGCAGAAAAAAAAAGGTAAACATAGGAAAGTTCAGGGGCGTCAGGAGCCAAGGAGAAGGCCCATTCTTGGGGCCCTTCCTGGTCGCGGGAGATAATTATACCCACCCGCTGGCTCTCAGAACCTGAGGAGTGGGGCTTTAAACGAAAATAGAGCCTAAAACTCTCCTGAAAGGAGAGAAAAGTCTTCCGGTCCCCTGAGAACCGGTCAGGCAACTTGAGGTGGGGTTCAAGAGGTGAGGTGAGGGGTACTACCATGGTAGCATCAGGCTGGTTGACCCTCTGAGCCAGGGCCTGGACCTGTAGGGAGACACCCTGCATTTGCTGAACCAGTGTCTCAAGGGGGTCCATAGTGGTGTGCGGGACCAGGGTAGAGTAGGTATATGGGCTTGTGATTATGTAATGACAGGGATAGGGAAACAGACAAGTGAGCCCTAATCTACCTGCCACTCAGTCCCTGCCTACTTGCAACGACCCGCCCTAGGCAACGGGGTACAAGTGGGCGACGGTCCCTACGCTCAATAAGTGCACGACAGACAACAGACAAGGAAACACAGAACAAAGGGAAACGGGGCAGTTGCCCACGGCAACACCGAGAGCAACAAGAGTAGTAAACGAGCCGAGTCAAACCAGGAGAGTACGAGGTGCCAAACGTAGAGCAGAAGAGTAGTCAGTAAGCCAGGGTCAATACGAAGCAGGGACAAGTAGTTCAAGAAGCTGCAGCAGGGCCAGGAAACAAAACAAGAATCACAAGCAAGGAGGAACAGGAAAGGCAGGTATAAATAGACAGAGGGCGGGAGCTAGCTCCGTCTGGCCAGGCTGTGATAGGCTCTCCCACTCCTAAGCCTGCCATCCTGAGTGGTGGAAGATGGAGTCAGTCTCACAGACATAGAAGCAGGTGCAGACTGATTACCTATGGGCGTGGATACGGAAGCTGTGCCTGGCAGATCCTTAACAATTGCAATGTATTATAAAAGAGATCAACTGATCGCATAGTGAAGTCCCCAGTGAGACTAAAAATAAGTTATAAAAAAGTTTAATAAAATTTGTAATAAATAAATATAAGTCCCGAGTAAAAAAAAAATAAAACCCAACAAAATGCTTTATTATGAAAAAAAGGAAAAAGTTACACATATTTGGTATTGCTGCTTCCGTAACGACCCCAACTATAAAACAATTGCATTATTTAACCCGCAAGGTGAATGCTGTAAAAAATATAATAAAAAACAATGCCAGAATTACTGTTTTCTGTGAATCCTGCCTTCAAAAAAATTTGATAAAAAGTGATCAAAAAGTCGGATGTACTCCAAAATAGTACCAATAAAAACTACCAGTCGGCCCGCAAAAAATCGCCCTCATATGGCTATGTCAGCAGAAAAATAAAAAAGTTATGTCTCTTAAAACATGGCGACACAAAAACAAATAATTTATGAAAAAAAGTGTTTTTACTGTGTAAAAGTAGTAAAACATTATAAAAAAACTAGATACATTTGGTATCGCTGCAATTGTAATGACCCGCTGAATAAAGTTATTCTATTATTTATACCACACAGTAAACGGCGTAAATTTAAGACACAAAAAAGTGTGGCGGGTTTTTTTCCTATTACCCCAAATGTTAATCAATAAATTATAAGTATCCCAAAATGGTGCTAAAAAACAAGTCCTTATACAGCTATGTCGATGGAAAAATGAAAAAGCTATAGCTCTTTGAATGCGACGATGGAAAAGCTTAAAAAAATCGCTTGGTCATTAAGGTTTAAAATACCTTTGGTATTAAGGGGTTAAAAAAAACAAAAAAAACAAAACAACAGTTCAGGTGTTTCCGCCGCACCCATTTCAAACAGGTGCATAAAATCAAACACACAGCCATGTAATCTTTATAGACAAGCATTGCTATAGGTCGTACTGAAGAGCTCAGTGACTTTACAAATGGCACTGTCATAGGATGCCACCAGTCAGTTTGGGAAATACTTGATCTGCTAGATTTGCCCCGGTCACCTGTAGTGCTATGTTCACACATTACAAAATACGGCTGAAAATACAGAGCTGTTTATAAGGGAAAACAGCCCCTGATTTTCAGCCATTTTTTAAGCAACTAGCGTTTTTTGCAGCGCTCCTTACAGCCGTTTTTGGAGCTTTTTTATCTTTTGAGTCAACGGCTCCAAAAACGGCTCAAAAAGTGACATGCACTTCTTTTTACGGGGCGTCTTTTTACGCACCGTTATTTGAAAGTGAGGCGTAAAATAACGCCCAGTCGGAACAGAACGTCGTATTTCCCATTGAAATCAATGGGCAGATGTTTGTATGCGTTCTGCTACCAATTTTTCAGCCGTTTTTTGAAAAACGTCTGAAAATAGCCTGTGTGAACATACTCTGAGGGCTAGTTCACACTGTGTACTTTGGCGCTGTTTTTGATGCAGGGAACCACGTCGGAAAGAGCGGCAAAAAATGCCCGAAATCGTCTCCCATTGATTTCAATGGGAGGCGGAGGCGTTTCCCCCCCCCCCCCCGAGTGGTAAAAACCGATCGTGGGAAAAAGAAGTGAAATGCTCTTTCTTTAGGCGTTTCCGTCTCTGACCTCCCATTGACATCAATGGGAGGCAGAGAAAGCGTGTTTTTGCAGCGTTTTTAGCCTGCGGCGTTCAATAGCTGCGGCCTAATAACACAGCAAAAAACGTGGCAAAGAGAGTGCAGGCAGGTTAAAATCTGCCTAAAAGTTCTTGAAGGAATTTTGAGACACATTTTTCCGCCTGCAAAAAACTGTGTGAACAGGGCCTTAGTGTTATTATTATTATCTGTTAGATCTGCTCTGGTTACCTGTAAGTGTTATCTGTTAGATCTGCCCTGGTTATCTGTAAGTGTTATTATCTGCGAGATCTGTCCTGTCACCTGTAAGTGTTATTATTATCTACCTAATCTGCACCGGTCACCTGTAAGTGTTATCTACTAGATCTGCTCCGGTCACCTGTAAGTGTTATTATTATCTACTAGATCTTCTCCGGTCACCTGTAAGTGTTTTTATTATCTACTAGATCTGCCTAGATCACATGCAAGTATTATTATTATCTGCTAGATCTGCCCCGATCACCTGTAACTGATATTATTAGCTGCTAGATTTGTCCCGGTTACCTGTAAGTGTTATTATTATCTGCTTGATCCGCCCCAGTCATCTGTAGGTGTTATTATTATCTACTAGAAATTCCCTGGTCATCTGTAAGTGATATTATTATCTGCTAGATATGCCCCGGTCACCTGTAAGTGCAATTATTATCATCCGCTAGATATGCTAGTCCGGAGCCATTATGGTGCTCCTGGTCCCAAAACCTACCTTTTTGGCTCGAAAGGGCCAGCATGGGGATCTTTCTCTTGTGGTCATTGCTCCATATGCAAATTGATTGTGAAAACAGATATTTTCACAGACTCTGAGAAGATAAAGAGTTTCAAAATCGTACATTTTATCAATTGTAGCACCACTGGTGTGGTATATATGGCCACATGTCCATGTGGGCTGTCTTATGTTGGCATGACCACCAGAGAATTAAAAACGCGAATTCAGGAACATGTGAGGGACATCAAAAAGGCAGGAACAATAGAGGATCATAATTGGGAAGAACTCAATAAGTTGAAAACTATTCCTCGACATTTCCGGGATTTCCATAATAATAGGTGGCAGGATCTGAGGGTTCATGGCATCGACAAAATTATTGTTGGATCACGTGGAGGAGATACTTTCCGTAAATTAGAACGGATTGAATGCAAATGGATCACTAAACTGAAGACCAGCTCGCCTCTGGGGCTTAATGAGAAAATGTCCTTTGCTTCCTTCCTTTAATTATAAAAATAAAAATTCTTTGGTCCTATAGCATCATATATCTTTTAACTTTTTAATCTGCATACATTCTGCTAGGTTGTTTGATCACGTTGTATGGTGAACATCTGGTCGGTGTTTGGCTCAAACACTTGTTGTTTGACTGCATCTATATCTGGTGGTACTTTATAAATATCATTACTATTACTATATTTTTTTGTCTTCTTATAGGGGCTACATGTATGTTCGTTTTGAGATGTAATTGATGTGCAGAATTGAACACAGAGGATCACATATAATACTCCTGAATTAAGCTTTTGGTTGACTTCTTTCATCATTTTGTTTGGAATTTGTTCAAACTTCTTTGGTCCGGTAGCTTTCTCATGGGGTTCTCACCTGTATATATGTTTCTGGCACATACTGAACTTCATAGTATATATGTATCTAATATATATATATATATATATATACTGTGTGCATCTTTATATAGGTGGGTATCGAAGCAAACACTTTAATATTTCTTCAAATTTATTAGCACATTCGGCTTATTAGATTTATTTATTTTCATATTGAGTTTTGCTATACACTTTGTTTATATATTCTTATATTTTTATATCTATTTTCTCACAATTAAGCCTACACATTATATTTATTTTTACACATATATTCTTTTTACACTATTTGCCGCTTTCACATTAAACATTAAAACACAATACGGATTCATATATTTTTGTCACTATATTTTGGATACATATTGTATATTTATTCAATTGCTGTATGTATTATAATCCACTAAAATAAATGCCAAAATGTACATTTTTAGATGTGTAATTTGTCACGTTTTTTCATTTATTTATTTATATCATTATTTATTTATTCACTTCACTTTGCACTTTTTTTGCACATTTATATTTTTTCACTTGGTGTTATGTATTATATTATTTTATTTATTTATTATTATTTATAATATTAAAGATTATTTATTGTTTATATTATGTGCTATGTGTATAATGTATGTACAATGTTTAATATGTGGTCCTTATAATATTCTAGATGTATGAACTGTTATTGTGTGTATTATTGTCCATTTATAACTGTGGATCCTATAGTTTTACTATATTCTTATGCTAAATCCGGTCTTGCTCTTTAAATTGGACTTCTAACTGTTATTGTTTATGTTTATAATGGTTACCATGGTACAACACGTCATACATATCTGTTCTGACATCTGCTCTCGGCGTTTGGTGCGTACGCGCAAGCGCACTCTTCATCTCTGTTTGTGCCCATATCTAAGATGGCCACTATCGAATGATTCGTCATCTATATGCGATGACTTTCGGTTTTGGATTGCGCCTTTGATTGACGCGTACGCGCATGCGCGTATCTTACTCCTAGTACGTACTTGTCATCATAAGTGGTTCTGGTTCGCAGCCCACTGATTGGGAGCTTGTGAGAGCTATGTGCCGGCCTCTTTTTTTCTTTGATTCACCAATGCATGACACCTGATATGTTTCAGGTGTTTTGTGTTGGTGATCTGTGCTACCATTCGCTATTTTTGAACACACCTTCCTTGCAACTCAGTATAGATACAACGGTGGTCACCTCATTAGCTAGTACCCCTTGAAAAAGCTACCGCGAAACGCGCGTCGGGGCTCCTGCTGTGGACATTCATTTACACTGATCTGGCATGCAATATATTGGTTGGTATGGCTTCTGGGACTTATTATGACTTTAGGTGATTTTCTGGTTTCTATACCTACATATTCACACTGACTATTCAGTGTTGGCTACTTAGCTTTTTTTGCATGTCATTTTTTGACCAGGGTCTATACTATACTGTTAAGTCTTTGCATATCTTTCTGGAGATACAGCTCCAGGCTTCTGCTATATATTCATTTGAGTATACACATTTATGGCATGACTGACAGTATGATTCTTGTTTGGCATTTTTTGATTTATTGTATATATGCCATTTGTCAATAAATCCCATGTTGTCCACTGTGTATATTTTAATTGTTTGTGGTTTTTAGGTCTTGATGGCCAAAATGTTCTTGTATTTATTGTAATAAAGGATTATATATTTTTGCAAATTCTTTGGTTGTACTGGGTTTTATATTTTACCCTTAGGGGTGCATATATCTGTCCTCACATACAGTTATAGGTATTTATTACTTGTTTTCCTTGATATGTGTGGACGTTTACCATAACGTTTATTGTTAGGTCTGGTTCTATATAGGTATTTATATCCGCTAGATATGCCCTGGTCATCTGTAAGTATTATTATCTGCTAGATCTGCCCTTGTCATCTGCAAGTGTTATTATTATCTACTAGATGTGCATAGATCCCATGTAAGTACTATTATTATCTGCCTGATCTGCCATTGTCACCTGTAAGTGTTATTATTATCTGCCTGATCTGCCATTGTCACCTGTAAGTGTTATTATTATCTGCTAGATCTGCTCTGGTCACCTGTAAGTGCTATTATTGTGAAGTCTAGGAGTAACAACAGCTCAGCCACAAAGCGGTAGACCACATAAGTCACAGAGTCGATGGCCACCGAGTGCTGAAACGAGGGACATGTAAAAATCGTCTATCCTGTGTTATATCACTCACCAGAGCTTCATGAAATGCATTTCCATGGTCGCTGTGCACAAGCCTAAGTCCACCATGCTCAATGCCAAGCGTTGGCTGGAGTTGTGTAAAGCACGCTGCCACTGGGCTATGGAGCAGCGTGTCTCATGTCTCACTATCTGACACTCTGATGGAGGAATTTGGGTTTGTGGGTGCCAGAGAACATTACCTACTGGAGTGTATAGTGTCTACTGTAACATGTGGTGGAGGAGGGGTAATGCTACAGCACACAAACTAATTTTACACTATTATAGCTATCAACTTTGTGGTAACGGTTTGGGGTTCAGCCTATTACTGTTTGAGCATGGCTCTGCCCCTGTGCACACAGCGAGCATCGTAAAGACATGGTGTGAGGAGTTTGTTGTGGAGAAACTCGAGTGGCGGCACGGAGACCTGACCTCAACCCATCCAACATCTTTGCAGTGATTATTATTTATATTAACACCATAGTTTTGATAATAAGCTCATATAGATGTGATGGTCAGGGGGCCTCATACTTTCTGCCATGTGTATTTCTAGGTCTTTTTTTTTTTTTTTTACGTTTTTCTTTTACAGCTTTTCTTTGCCACCAGATGGCGCCAGACGATCATTACAATTTGTAATGCAAAAACTGAAGGAATAGAAGAAGTACTTTTAAAAAAATGATCAGGGGGAGAAGAAAATATCTAATATAGAAAGTTGCATTTACTTTTATGTTACTAATATATATATTTTATTATTATTACTGTGTTGCTGCTATTAAATTGACAGGTCACATAAGCTTTAAGAATATCATACTTTTTTTTGCCATAACTCAGTAGTACATGTGAATATAAGAAACTTTGTAAAAAAAAATTATAGAAAGAAATTGGCATCTTCCTCAACTTCCAGCAGTCTCCAGTTCTCATTTCCCTGTCTGTAGCTTCTCTGAAAATGTTCAGAAACCTCCTCAGTCTAAAAAAAAATCTGTCTGCAATAATTTAGTAAAAAGTAGATTGGGAGAAGGACGAGGAGGGGGATGCAGCTGCAGTTTCTTCCTAAGTGTTTTAGTGAAACAGTATTGGGAGGGGAGGGGGAACAGCAGAGGGAGGCATCTGATTGGCTCAGAGCACATAGCACTGTTTTTATTTCATACCCGGAAGAGTCCGCCCACTCTAGCATAGCCCTCAGCTCCGATCTGGTTGAACTGATTATGTAATATTTCGAAATCCCCATTACCTCCAATTTGTCCTTTGTTTTTCACTTTTAGATTATGTACCCAACATCTTCAGGTGTGAAAGGGATCAATTTATATATTACTGTTTCAGGTTCTAGAGCATCATGGGAAGCATGTGTTAAAATGTAGCTCCACCTTTATTTATCATTGGCTCTTTAGTCAGCAAATGTCAAACCCAGTATATTTGTAATATATATTTATTACATTTTTGCTACATGGAAACCCTTTAAATGCTGCTGTTGACAGATCTGGTTTTCTCACTCTGTGTCTCTGCTGGTTGTCATTGAAAACAGTCAACAAGCTTGTCGCCAAATACATCCCTAACCGCTTAGCTGGGTAATGCTGGGAGATTTCAGCTCTGAAGTTTGCAGAGTAGTGAGTGCAGCTCTGCAGTATAATACAGGAAGTAACTCAGGATCAGTACAGGATAAGTAATGTAATGTATGTACACAGTGACTACACCAGCAGAATAGTGAGTGCAGCTCTGGAGTATAATACAGGATGTAACTCAGGATCAGTACAGGATAAGTAATGTTATGTATGGACACGGTGACTCCACCAGCAGAATAGTGAGTACAGCTCTGGAGTATAATACAGGATATAACTCAGGATCAGTACAGGATAAGTAATGTAATGTATGTACACAGAGACTCCACCAGCAGAATAGTGAGTGCAGCTCTGGAGTATAATACAGGATGTAACTCAGGATCAGTACAGGATAAGTAATGTAATGTATGTACACAGTGACTCCACCAGCAGAATAGTGAGTGCAGCTCTGGAGTATAATACAGGATGTAACTCAGGATCAGTACAGGATAAGTAATGTAATGTATGTACACAGTGACTCCACCAGCAGAATAGGGAGTGTAGCTCTGGAGTATAATACAGGATGTAACTCAGGATCAGTACAGGATAAGTAATGTAATGTATGTACACAGTGACTCCACCAGCAGAATAGTGAGTGCAGCTCTGGAGTATAATACAGGATGTAACTCAGGATCAGTACAGGATAAGTAATGTAATGTATGTACACAGTGACTCCGCCAGCAGAATAGTGAGTGCAGCTCTGGAGTATAATACAGGATGTAACTCAGCATCAGTACAGGATAAGTAATGTAATGTATGTACACAGTGACTCCACCAGCAGAATAGTGAGTGCAGCTCTGGAGTATAATACAGGATGTAACTCAGGATCAGTACAGGATAAGTAATATAATGTATGTACACAGTGACTCCACCAGCAGAATAGTGAGTGCAGCTCTGGAGTATAATACAGGATGTAACTCAGGATCAGTACAGGATAAGTAATGTAATGTATGTACACAGTGACTCCACCAGCAGAATAGGGAGTGTAGCTCTGGAGTATAATACAGGATGTAACTCAGGATCAGTACAGGATAAGTAATGTAATGTATGTACACAGTGACTCCACCAGCAGAATAGTGAGTGCAGCTCTGGAGTATAATACAGGATGTAACTCAGGATCAGTACAGGATAAGTAATGTAATGTATGTACACAGTGACTCCACCAGCAGAATAGTGAGTGCAGCTCTGGAGAATAATACAGGATGTAACTCAGCATCAGTACAGGATAAGTAATGTAATGTATGTACACAGTGACTCCACCAGCAGAATAGTGAGTGCAGCTCTGGAGTATAATACAGGATGTAACTCAGGATCAGTACAGGATAAGTAATATAATGTATGTACACAGTGACTCCACCAGCAGAATAGTGAGTGCAGCTCTGGAGTATAATATAGGATGTAACTCCGGATCAGTACAGGATAAGTAATGTAATGTATGTACACAGTGACTCCACCAGCAGAATAGTGAGTGCATTTCTGGAGTATAATACAGGATATAACTCAGGATCAGTACAGGATAACTAATGTAATGTATGTACACAGTGACTCCACCAGGAGAATAGTGAGTGCAGCTCTGGAGTATAATACAGGATGTAACTCAGGATCAGTACAGGATAAGTAATGTAATGTATGTACACAGTGACTCCACCAGCAGAATAGGGAGTGTAGCTCTGGAGTATAATACAGGATGTAACTCAGGATCAGTACAGGATAAGTAATGTAATGTATGTACACAGTGACTCCACCAGCAGAATAGTGAGTGCAGCTCTGGAGTATAATACAGGATGTAACTCAGGATCAGTACAGGATAAGTAATGTAATGTATGTACACAGTGACTCCACCAGCAGAATAGTGAGTGCAGCTCTGGAGAATAATACAGGATGTAACTCAGCATCAGTACAGGATAAGTAATGTAATGTATGTACACAGTGACTCCACCAGCAGAATAGTGAGTGCAGCTCTGGAGTATAATACAGGATGTAACTCAGGATCAGTACAGGATAAGTAATATAATGTATGTACACAGTGACTCCACCAGCAGAATAGTGAGTGCAGCTCTGGAGTATAATATAGGATGTAACTCCGGATCAGTACAGGATAAGTAATGTAATGTATGTACACAGTGACTCCACCAGCAGAATAGTGAGTGCAGCTCTGGAGTATAATACAGGATATAACTCAGGATCAGTACAGGATAACTAATGTAATGTATGTACACAGTGACTCCACCAGGAGAATAGGGAGTGTAGCTCTGGAGTATAATACAGGATGTAACTCAGGATCAGTACAGGATAAGTAATGTAATGTATGTACACAGTGACTCCACCAGCAGAATAGGGAGTGTAGCTCTGGAGTATAATACAGGATGTAACTCAGGATCAGTACAGGATAAGTAATGTAATGTATGTACACAGTGACTCCACCAGCAGAATAGTGAGTGCAGCTCTGGAGTATAATACAGGATGTAACTCAGGATCAGTACAGGATAAGTAATGTAATGTATGTACACAGTGACTCCGCCAGCAGAATAGTGAGTGCAGCTCTGGAGTATAATACAGGATGTAACTCAGCATCAGTACAGGATAAGTAATGTAATGTATGTACACAGTGACTCCACCAGCAGAATAGTGAGTGCAGCTCTGGAGTATAATACAGGATGTAACTCAGGATCAGTACAGGATAAGTAATATAATGTATGTACACAGTGACTCCACCAGCAGAATAGTGAGTGCAGCTCTGGAGTATAATACAGGATGTAACTCAGGATCAGTACAGGATAAGTAATGTAATGTATGTACACAGTGACTCCACCAGCAGAATAGGGAGTGTAGCTCTGGAGTATAATACAGGATGTAACTCAGGATCAGTACAGGATAAGTAATGTAATGTATGTACACAGTGACTCCACCAGCAGAATAGTGAGTGCAGCTCTGGAGTATAATACAGGATGTAACTCAGGATCAGTACAGGATAAGTAATGTAATGTATGTACACAGTGACTCCACCAGCAGAATAGTGAGTGCAGCTCTGGAGAATAATACAGGATGTAACTCAGCATCAGTACAGGATAAGTAATGTAATGTATGTACACAGTGACTCCACCAGCAGAATAGTGAGTGCAGCTCTGGAGTATAATACAGGATGTAACTCAGGATCAGTACAGGATAAGTAATATAATGTATGTACACAGTGACTCCACCAGCAGAATAGTGAGTGCAGCTCTGGAGTATAATATAGGATGTAACTCCGGATCAGTACAGGATAAGTAATGTAATGTATGTACACAGTGACTCCACCAGCAGAATAGTGAGTGCAGCTCTGGAGTATAATACAGGATATAACTCAGGATCAGTACAGGATAACTAATGTAATGTATGTACACAGTGACTCCACCAGGAGAATAGTGAGTGCAGCTCTGGAGTATAATACAGGATGTAACTCAGGATCAGTACAGGATAAGTAATGTAATGTATGTACACAGTGACTCCACCAGCAGAATAGGGAGTGTAGCTCTGGAGTATAATACAGGATGTAACTCAGGATCAGTACAGGATAAGTAATGTAATGTATGTACACAGTGACTCCACCAGCAGAATAGTGAGTGCAGCTCTGGAGTATAATACAGGATGTAACTCAGGATCAGTACAGGATAAGTAATGTAATGTATGTACACAGTGACTCCACCAGCAGAATAGTGAGTGCAGCTCTGGAGAATAATACAGGATGTAACTCAGCATCAGTACAGGATAAGTAATGTAATGTATGTACACAGTGACTCCACCAGCAGAATAGTGAGTGCAGCTCTGGAGTATAATACAGGATGTAACTCAGGATCAGTACAGGATAAGTAATATAATGTATGTACACAGTGACTCCACCAGCAGAATAGTGAGTGCAGCTCTGGAGTATAATATAGGATGTAACTCCGGATCAGTACAGGATAAGTAATGTAATGTATGTACACAGTGACTCCACCAGCAGAATAGTGAGTGCAGCTCTGGAGTATAATACAGGATATAACTCAGGATCAGTACAGGATAACTAATGTAATGTATGTACACAGTGACTCCACCAGGAGAATAGGGAGTGTAGCTCTGGAGTATAATACAGGATGTAACTCAGGATCAGTACAGGATAAGTAATGTAATGTATGTACACAGTGACTCCACCAGCAGAATAATGAGTGCAGCTCCTGGACCCCAACGTAAATCTATACACCAGGGCCCGGGTATGACTGGTACTTCTGCCTTCGATAGCTACAGTGCTGCTCCTATTGACATTAGTTGTAAAATGGGGGATCGTCATCCCAAATAAATAAAAAGGTTCCCTGGAGATTGGAGTGAAGGGGTAGAGATAGGGGCATTGCCAGACCCCTCCGCCACGTTATTGCCATTGTAATTCACGGCAGCAGCAGATGATGGTTGTGTAGGAGAAGTCCCGGGGCCTAGTAATAAGTAATAGACACTAATCCCAGTATATAATCATCTCTCCTAAGTGCCGGGATGGATCTTCTCTACAATGATTCACTGTTTTTCTTGTTTTTATTACTCAACAATCACCCTGCCAAGAAAAACCTGGCGTCGTCATCTGCCTGAGAACCCGAGCAAAATGTATCCATCGTGATAAAAAGATAATTAGATGTCACTCCGGAACGTCGCGGTAATTTTCATCCCCTGTATTATTAGCACAACCTGATGTCGCTGTTTCCCGTAGAGTGTTACTGATTGAAGCCTTAACAACACTGTTTTTTCAGCTAAGCAGTAAAACAAATGGGCATAGTGCCAGTCAAGTATGTGCTGCCATGGTGCCAGTCATGTATGTGCTGCCATGGTGCCAGTCATGTATGTGTTGCCATGGTGCCAGTCATGTATGTGCTGCCATGGTGCCAGTCATGTATGTGCTGCCATGGTGCCAGTCATGTATGTGCTGCCATGGTACCAGTCATATATGTGCTGGCATGGTGCCAGTCAAGTATGTGCTGCCATGGTGCCAGTCATGTATGTGCTGCCATGGCGTCAATAATTTTTGTGCTGCCATGGTGCCACCTTTACAGTACTAGGGTCGTAAGTTTGACACCAACTATAGCGCCATCTGCCTGCAATTTCATGGTGTGCGTAAGTTTTCTTCTGCAGTCTATAAGCATCCTGTTATATGAATTGGTTTCCTACTAAATTAACCCTACTGTATGCATGTGTGCCTGGCAATGAAATTAGATTGTAAGCTCCATGGAGGCAGCGGCTGATGTGAAGCATGGAGGAATATGTGTGTGCTGCGTAAGATCTAGAAAAAACATAGATGCAGCAGAGCTGAGTGTGTAGCATTTCCACATTCTGTGTCATTTATGTTTTTTCTTTGATTTTTGGTCTATAGTGTATTTTGTTCACTGCACTTTTGGCACAGAATTCGATTTTTGTTTGTTACAAAAAATATTTTGTGCCACGTATTGCAGATTTTGTGCTTTTATGTGATTTGTGAACGCGTATTATGGATTTTGTGTTGGGAGGACTTACAAAAGTAAAACATTCAAACATCACTGTAACATACATAACCGAAACATTCGACTAGACTATATAATAAAGTTTAGGATGTGACCCGCACTGAAATAGGTTGGAGGAAGATAGAAAGACAAAAGGGAATATTTAAGAAAATGGACATTAGATCCATGAGATAGTCTCTAAAATAGGATAATAAATAAAAAATAAATAAATAATATAGTAAATAAATGACTCATTACTTACATAAAAAATTCAAAATAAAAAGAAGCAAAAAAAAGCACAAAAACGAAAAATATTTTTCCTACTATGTTGTATTAGACACAATAAATGGAAATGATTTATTTGAATAGTTTATATCTAATACAGTATAGTAGAAAAAATGGAATGTTTTGTTTTCAAGGAGGCAAAAATATTAGTAAACAATGTTAATAAGAGTAGACAATCTTGCCCTTAATGAGGTCAATAAAACTTAAAGGGGTATTCCTGATTTTGCATGGTACAGAGCTCCAAATCTCCTGCATAGACATGGTGTTAAACGATAAAATTCTGGCTTTCTGCAGCCACCACTAGGGGGAGCTTACTGCATATGAATTATACACACGGTTTGCTGTAAGCTCCTCAGGTCCCTCTAGTGGTGGCTGCGGGCAGACAGAATTTCATCATGTAACTGTCTATTCAGGTGATTTGAAGAACGGAGCCCTGAGTGCTATAAAGGTACTGTAAGAAATTAATCAGCACGGGATGCGGTGTCTAAAAAACGACATAATGTTAAAAAGTGCAGATTTACTTTAATAATAATTATTCATAGTACCTATACACATCATAGATCCATGCTGCTCAGAAAAATTCTGCCTCCAATATATGCATACATAAACGGAATCTCCGCCTCTTAGCACCATATCGTTTTCAAATCCTATATTCTGTGCTGATGTATTTCTTAATATATCTCTATAGGGGTCGCTGCTCTGTTTTTATGATATTGAGAATAAACATAGTGCCTAATGATAAAATTCTAGCTGTATGAAGCCACCACTAGAGGGAGCTTACTGTATACTGTTTTATTATTGAGTTATATGCATAAATTGTATGCAGTAAGCTCCTCAGCTCCCCATAGTGGTGGCTGCAGGCAGACAGAATTATGTATATGTAGGGGATTTAGCGCTAATAAAACCAATGAGCTCTGACCGCTATAAGGATATATTAAGAAACAAATCAGCACAGAATTTTGGGCCTATTATGTTTAACCCCTTTTCGTCGTAAAGAACTTTCAGATTTTAATTTTAGTTTTTTCCTCCCCACCTTCCAAAAGCCATAACTTCTTTATTTTTACATCTATATAGTACTATGAGGGCTTGATTTTTGCAAGACGAGTTGTAGTTTTTCGTAGCATCATTTATTGTGCCATATAATGTACTGGGAAACAGGAAAACAATTATTTGTAGAGTTGAAAATGGAAAAAACAGCGATTCCTCCATTGTTGTTTGCGCGCCGTTTTTACGGAATTCACTGTGCAATTAAAACAACACGTTAACTTTATTCTGCGGGTCAATACGATTACGGCGATACCAAATATATATCGTTTTTTCTACATTTTACAAATAAAAACCTAAGTGTGTAAAAAAGAAAATGTATTTTGTGTCGCCAAATTCCGAGAGCCAGAACTTTTTATTTTTTCGTCGATTAAGCGGTATGAGGGCTTATTGTTTGCGGGATAAGCTGTCGTTTTTAATAATACCATTTTGGTGTACATGCGACGGTTTGATCACTTTTTATTTCATTTTTTGTAAGAGATGAGGTGACCAAAAAATAGAGATTCTGGCGTTTACAGTTTCTCACGGCGTTCACCGTGCGGGTTAAATAATGATATATTGTAATAGTTCAGACTTTTACGGACGCGGCGATACCAATTATGTTTATTTATTTAGTTTTTTACTATGCTCTAGGGGGGAAATGTTTTTTTTTTTGAACTTTTTATTTTTTTAACATTAAAAAAACCCTTCATTTCACTCGTTTTTACTTTTTTTTATTAGTCTAATGGGCGCCTTGATACTGATAACTACAGTGTGATTTTTTTCAAACATTTTTATTATTTCTAAGTTATGAGCATTTTTCTAAATATGCTAATGTGGCTATAATTGCCGCTTACGTGTTCTTTTCACTCCGGGCGCTGTCATGTTTTCTGTAGAGTTCTCCTCTTCCCATCCCAGTAACACAGTCTGATCATATAGTATACAACTTCCCTTAAAGAGGCTCTGTCACCAGATTTTGCAGCCCCTATCTGCTATTGCAGCAGATCGGCGCTGCAATGTAGATTACAGTAACGTTGTTAGTTTTAAAAAGTGGGCGTGTATTATGTGCGTACATCGGGGCGTTTTTACTTCTTTTACTAGCTGGGCGTTCTGATGAGAAGTATCATCCACTTCTCTTCACAACGCCCAGCTTCTGGCAGTGCAGACACAGCGTGTTCTCCAGAGATCACGCTGTGACGTCACTCACTTCCTGCCCCAGGTCCTGCATCGTGTCGGCCACATCGGCATCAGAGGCTACAGTTGATTCTGGAGCAGCATCAGCATTTGCAGGTAAGTAGCTACATCGACTTACCTGCAAACGCTGATGCTGCTGCAGAATCATCTGTAGCCTCTGGTGCCGATGTGTCCTCGCTCGTCTGACACGATGCAGGACCTGTGAGTGACGTCGCAGATCTGCACTGCCAGAAGCTGGGCGTTCTGAAGAGAAGTGGATGACACTTCTCATCAGAACGCCCAGCTAGTAAAAGAAGTAAACACGCCCCGATGTACGCACATAATACACGCCCAGTTGGACTTTTACTTTTAAACACACCCACTTGGACTTTTGCAAGCCTCATTTGCATAAATACAAAAATGGTCATAACTTGGCCAAAAATGCTCGTTTTTTTAAAAATAAAAACGTTACTGTAATCTACATTGCAGCGCCGATCTGCTGCAATAGCAGATAGGGGCTGCAAAATCTGGTGACAGAGCCTCTTTAAGAGTGAATTTTTCATGGTAATTTTTTTTTCAATTTAAAGTGATATCGTCTCATATATCACCATGTAAAGATAATTAAAAATATACATAGAGGCAACAGCCGGAGAACCTTTATTATCCATGTGCCATTTTTCGCTTTTAATTATCATCAGCAAAATCTGTTATGTCAAATGTGGCATAAGCCAGTCTTTCTAAAAAAAAACAAAGAAAAAAAACCTCAAGTCTTGTCAGTCGTACGGAAAATTGATTAGCAAGTGTCTAAGAATTGACGGCGCGTCAAGCGATGAGAACATTTTAATTAGCTTGGTACGCAGACCCATATGGCTGAGGAAGAACCAGCATATGTTTCATCAGAACAAAAAAAGTGCGGAAACAGTCTTTCTTGTTCAGAAGGTTTCAGCCGTCTTGTCTCACGTCTCCGCAGCAGGAGGAAGCTTCCGGGACGATTCCAAAAAGTTTGTTTTTCACATTTTTTTTAAAAATATTTTTCTTTTTCAAATAAAGTTTAAGCAGCCGTAAAGAAGTTCCATAGTAGTCAGAAACCGATGAAGTGTAGTCCTCACAGGCCTTTTTTTTAAAAATGTTTGTATTAGCCATCTGTAAAGAAAATGAAGAAAAATAAATGTAGAGATAAAAAAAAAATGAAAATTGAAAGAACATTTTTTTTATTTATATAGTTTGAAAAAAAATAATAATTATATACTATATAGTTGATAATTTTTTTTCTACATATATATATATTTTTTTATAGATTTATTTTGATCAAAAATGTTTATTATATTTTTTCATCATTTTTTTATTATTGAATATGTAATAAAAAAAAAATAAAAAAAAAAAATGTGAAAAGTAACTTTTTTTATTGTTCCGAAGCATCTAAAAGAAAACAAATGAAGTCCTGATTAAAAATCACCTACTGTTTTGTGTATGAAGGACCTATGCAGTCCCGGAGGTGTAGTCTGACCCTACAGTCTTAGGCCATGTCCACACTTGCGTCGTGGCTACCGTTTATAATATAACAGTGGATACCAATAGTCGTCGGACCCCATTGAAAAATAAAATAAGTTCTGTCAGAGTTCTAGTGTGGTGTTCGACATTTTGATGGGAAGAATACTGCAGCATTCTGTTGAATCAGACTACAAAAGGTTTGTTTATAGTCTGTTACCATGGAGACACATAGGTCTGCATAGGAGCTGTAGACACAAAACGGTAGGAGATATTTTTGGTTTCAATGGTGGACCGACCTGTTAAGGTTTTTCTCATTTAAGACATTTATGGGATATCTACAGGGACCCGCACCTGAATCGAGAACAGGTGACAAAAACAACTGTGCATAATTATCCACATCTCTTAAGTAGTTTGCACTTACATAGTGACACACTTGGTGTCTACACCTCAATGTTCATGTCCGTGAAGCCCCGTTTCCCCTCGTTCACTAGTGTAGGTCTCTCAGTCCTTGTGTGCCAGACCAAAACCTGTATCAAAGGAAGATTAGTCGTCATAATATATCCACTGTATAGGATTATACGACGAGAATACAATACATGCCGGCTGCCGCTATATTGTACCGTATACTGCCTTCTAAGGGGAAGTCTGCATGATGAGTCTGGCAGAAGACATGTCTACAAGTAGAAGTATCAGAGTAACATAATATTAATATTTAATGACAGTGATGTTCGACTGCGGTTAAGTTCAGAATCATTGTCAACAGAATATTAGATCGATAAATTCAGACATTAGATAAATAAATAAAAATGGGAACGTAGATAGACATGTCACAGAAATAGATAGATAGATAGATATGAGATAGATAGATAGATAGAGTGAAGGAAATAAGTATTTGATCCCTTGCTGATTTTGTAAGTTTGACCACTGTCAAAGACATGAACAGTCTAGAATTTTTAGGCTAGGTTAATTTTACCAGTGAGAGATAGATTATATAATTTTTAAAAAAAAAAATAACATTGTCAAAATTATATATATTTATTTGCATTGTGCACAGAGATATAAGTATTTGATCCCTTTGGCAAACAAGACTTAATACTTGGTGGCAAAAGCCTTGTTGGCAAGCACAGCAGTCAGACGTTTTTTGTAGTTGATGATGAGGTTTGCACACATGTTAGATGGAATTTTGGCCCACTCCCCTTTGCAGATCATCTGTAAATCATTAAGATTATCGAGGCTGTCGCTTGGCAACTCGGATCTTCAGCTCCCATAAGTTTTCGATGGGATTAAGGTCTTGAGACTGGCTAGGCCACTCCATGACCTTAATGTGCTTCTTTTTGAGCCACTCCTTTGTTGCCTTGGCTGTATGTTTCGGGTCATTGTCGTGCTGGAAGACCCAGCCACGAGCCATTTTTAATGTCCTGGTGGAGGGAAGGAGGTTGTCACTCAGGATTTGACGGTACATGACTCCATCCATTCTCCCATTGATGCGGTGAAGTAGTCCTGTGCCCTTAGCAGAGAAACACCCCCAAAACATAATGTTTCCACCTCCATGCTTGACAGTGGGGACGGTGTTCTTTGGGTCATAGGCAGCATTTCTCTTCCTCCAAACACGGCGAGTTGAGTTAATGGCAAAGAGCTCAATTTTAGTCTCATCTGACCACAGCACCTTCTCCCAATCACTCTCAGAATCATCCAGATGTTCATTTGTAAACTTCAGACGGGCCTGTACATGTGCCTTCTTGAGCAGGGGGACCTTGCGGGCACTGCAGGATTTTAATCCATTACGGCGTAATGTGTTACCAATGGTTTTCTTGGTGACTGTGGTCCCAGCTGCCTTGAGATCATTAACAAGTTCCCCCCGTGTAGTTTTCGGCTGAGCTCTCACCTTCCTCAGGATCAAGGATACTCCACGAGGTGAGATTTTGCATGGAGCCCCAGATCGATGTCGATTGACAGTCATTTTGAATGTCTTCCATTTTCTTACTATTGCACCAACAGTTGTCTCCTTCTCACCCAGCGTCTTACTTATGGTTTTGTAGCCCATTCCAGCCTTGTGCAGGTCTATGATCTTGTCCCTGACATCCTTAGAAAGCTCTTTGGTCTTGCCCATGTTGTACAGGTTAGAGTCAGACTGATCATTGAGTCTGTGGACAGGAGTCTTTTATACAGGTGACCATGTAAGAGCTGTCTATAATGAAGGCACCAAGTTGATTTGGAGCGTGTAACTGGTCTGGAGGAGGCTGAACTCTTAATGGTTGGTCGGGGATCAAATACTTATTTCTCTGTGCACAATGCAAATAAATATATATCATTTTTACAATGTGATTTTCTTTTTTTTTTTTATATATAATCTATCTCTCACTGGTAAAATTAACCTAGCCTAAAAATTCTAGACTGTTCATGTCTTTGACAGTGGGCAAACTTACAAAATCAGCAAGGGATCAAATACTTATTTCCTTCACTGTAGATAGATATGAGATAGATATGAGATAGATAGATAGATAGATAGATAGATAGATAGATAGATAGATAGATAGATATGAGATAGATAGATAGATAGATAGATAGATAGATATGAGATAGATTGATAGATTTGAGATAGATAGATAGATAGATAGATATGAGATAGATAGATAGATAGATAGATATGAGATAGATAGATAGATATGAGAGATAGATAGATATGAGATAGATAGATAGATAGATAGATAGATAGATAGATATGAGATAGATAGATAGATAGATAGATAGATAGATAGATATGAGATAGATTGATAGATTTGAGATAGATAGATAGATAGATAGATAGATATGAGATAGATAGATAGATAGATATGAGATAGATAGATAGATATGAGAGATAGATAGATATGAGATAGATAGATAGATAGATAGATATGACATGTCACAGTCACACAAAACCCAGACACTTTTTGTTGACTTTACCTCTAAAGAGGAAGACAAGAGGAAAACAAATGTATTTTTCTACACTCCACCCCTCCGCCTGGCACACAGCCTTGTTACACGGAGCACCCCTCCGCCTGGCACACAGCCTTGTTACACGGAGCACCCCTCCGCCTGGCACACAGCCTTGTTACACGGAGCACCCCTCCGCCTGGCACACAGCCTTGTTACACGGAGCACCCCTCCGCTTGGCACACAGCATTGTTACACTGAGCACCCCTCCGCCTGGCACACAGCCTTGTTACACGGAGCACCCCTCCGCCTGGCACACAGCCTTGTTACACGGAGCACCCCTCCGCCTGGCACACAGCCTTGTTACACTGAGCACCCCTCCGCTTGGCACACAGCATTGTTACACTGAGCACCCCTCCGCCTGGCACACAGCCTTGTTACATGGAGCACCCCTTCGCCTGGCACACAGCCTTGTTACACGGAGCACCCCTCCGCCTGGCACACAGCCTTGTTACACGGAGCACCCCTCCGCCTGGCACACAGCCTTGTTACACGGAGCACCCCTCCGCCTGGCACACAGCCTTGTTACACTGAGCACCCCTCCGCCTGGCACACAGCCTTGTTACACGGAGCACCCCTCCGCCTGGCACACAGCCTTGTTACACGGAGCACCCCTCCGCCTGGCACACAGCCTTGTTACACGGAGCACCCCTCCGCCTGGCACACAGCCTTGTTACACGGAGCACCCCTCTGCCTGGCACACAGCCCTGTTACACGAAGCACCCCTCCGCCTGGCGCACAGCCTTGTTACACGGAGCAACCCTCCGCCTGGTGCACAGCCTTGTTACACGGAGCACCCCTCCGCCTGGCGCACAGCCTTGTTACACGGAGCACCCCTCCGCCTGGCACACAGCCTTGTTACACGGAGCACCCCTCCGCCTGGCACACAGCCTTGTTACACTGAGGACCCCTCCGCCTGGCACACAGCCTTGTTACACGGAGCACCCCTCCGCCTGGCACACAGCCTTGTTACACGGAGCACCCCTCCGCCTGGCACACAGCCTTGTTACACGGAGCACCCCTCCGCCTGGCACACAGCCTTGTTACACTGAGCACCCCTCCGCCTAGCACACAGCCTTGTTACACGGAGCACCCCTCCGCCTGGCACACAGCCTTGTTACACAGAGCACCCCTCCGCCTGGCACACAGCCTTGTTACACGTAGCACCCCTCTGCCTGGTACACAGTCTTGTTACACGGAGCACCCCTCCGCCTGGCACACAGCCTTGTTACACGGAGCACCCCTCCGCCTGGCACACAGCCTTGTTACACTGAGCACCCCTCCGCCTGGCACACAGCCTTGTTACACGGAGCACCCCTTCGCCTGGCACACAGCCTTGTTACACGGAGCACCCCTCCGCCTGGCACACAGCCTTGTTACACGGAGCACCCCTCCGCCTGGCACACAGCCTTGTTACACTGAGCACCCCTCCGCCTGGCACACAGCCCTGTTACACGAAGCACCCCTCCGCCTGGCACACAGCCTTGTTACACGGAGCACCCCTCCGCCTGGCGCACAGCCTTGTTACACGGAGCACCCCTCCGCCTGGCGCACAGCCTTGTTACACGGAGCACCCCTCCGCCTGGCGCACAGCCTTGTTACACGGAGCACCCCTCCGCCTGGCACACAGCCTTGTTACACTGAGCACCCCTCCGCCTGGCACACAGCCTTGTTACACGGAGCACCCCTCCGCCTGGCACACAGCCTTGTTACACGGAGCACCCCTCCGCCTGGCACACAGCCTTGTTACACGGAGCATCCCTCCGCCTGGCACACAGCCTTGTTACACGGAGCACCCCTCCGCCTGGCACACAGCCTTGTTACACGGAGCACCCCTCCGCCTGGCACACAGCCTTGTTACACTGAGCACCCCTCCGCCTGGCACACAGCCTTGTTACACTGAGCACCCCTCCGCCTGGCACACAGCCTTGTTACACGGAGCACCCCTCCGCCTGGCACACAGTCTTGTTACACGGAGCACCCCTCCGCCTGGCACACAGCCTTGTTACACGGAGCACCCCTCCGCCTGGCACACAGCCTTCTTACACGGAGCACCCCTCCACCTGGCACACAGCCTTGTTACACGGAGCACCCCTCCGCCTGGCACACAGCCTTGTTACACGGAGCACCCCTCCGCCTGGCACACAGCCTTCTTACACGGAGCACCCCTCCGCCTGGCACACAGCCTTCTTACACGGAGCACCCCTCCGCCTGGCACACAGCCTTGTTACACCGAGCACCGCTCCACCTGGCACACAGCCTTGTTACACCGAGCACCCCTCCGCCTGGCACACAGCCTTGTTACACGGAGCACCCCTCCGCCTGGCACACAGCCTTGTTACACGGAGCACCCCTCCGCCTGGCATACAGCCTTGTTACACGGAGCACCCCTCCGCCTGGCACACAGCCTTGTTACACGGAGCACCCCTCTGCCTGGCACACAGCCCTGTTACACGAAGCACCCCTCCGCCTGGCACACAGCCTTGTTACACGGAGCAACCCTCCACCTGGCGCACAGCCTTGTTACACGGAGCACCCCTCCGCCTGGCGCACAGCCTTGTTACACGGAGCACCCCTCCGCCTGGCGCACAGCCTTGTTACACAGAGCACCCCTCCGCCTGGCACACAGCCTTGTTACACGGAGCACCCCCTCTCCCATACCCAGTATAATGCCCCATATGTACGTACCTAATAGAAAAATAATAACATAATTACTTACCTATCCCCATTCCCACGTCAGGTGGAGGATTCTTCTCCTCCGGTCTGTGCTGTGCGTGACCCGGCGCAGACAGGTGCGATGACGTCACTACACGACGACTCCGCCCAGGAAAAAGTGTCAGTAAAATTCACTGTGCAACTATCCAACAAGTCACATCAGTCATCAATAACCCACATTTTATCAATCCAAACCATATCATTATACACGGGTACAAACAACCTCCAAGACCAGCAGCAGCAGATTGCAGAACAACTGACCCAACTAGCAAAGACTGCACAACAAAAGTTCCCCGGCAGTAAAATAATTCTATCATCCGTGCTCCCAAGAAAAGATGTACCCAACGAGATCACCAAGGCCATCAACACAGAGCTGGCAGTGAACATCGTCAAACATCAGCCTGGCACAACACTCCTCCATAGAGCGTCACCACCTGTATGACCACAAACACCTCAATAAACGAGGGGTCAGCCTGGCACAACACTCCTCCATAGAGCGTCACCACCTGTATGACCACAAACACCTCAATAAACGAGGGGTCAGCCTGGCACAACACTCCTCCATAGAGCGTCACCACCTGTATGACCACAAACACCTCAATAAACGAGGGGTCAGCCTGGCACAATGCTCCTCCATAGAGCGTCACCACCTGTATGACGACAAACACCTCAACAAACGAGGGGTCAGCCTGGCACAACACTCCTCCATAGAGCGTCACCACCTGTATGACCACAAACACCTCAACAAACGAGGGGTCAGCCTGGCACAACACTCCTCCATAGAGCGTCACCACCTGTATGACCACAAACACCTCAACAAACGAGGGGTCAGCCTGGCACAACACTCCTCCATAGAGCGTCACCACCTGTATGACCACAAACACCTCAATAAACGAGGGGTCAGCCTGGCACAACACTCCTCCATAGAGCATCACCACCTGTATGACCACAAACACCTCAACAAACGAGGGGTCAGCCTGGCACAACACTCCTCCATAGAGCATCACCACCTGTATGACGACAAATACCTCAACAAATGAGAGGTCAGCCTGGCACAACACTCCTCCATAGAGCGTCACCACCTGTATGACGACAAACACGTCAATAAACGAGGGGTCAGCCTGGCACAACACTCCTCCATAGAGCGTCACCACCTGTATGACGACAAACACCTCAACAAACGAGGGGTCAGCCTGGCACAACACTCCTCCATAGAGCATCACCACCTGTATGACGACAAACACCTCAACAAACGAGGGGTCAGCCTGGCACAACACTCCTCCATAGAGCGTCACCACCTGTATGACGACAAACACCTCAACAAATGAGAGGTCAGCCTGGCACAATACTCCTCCATAGAGCGTCACCACCTGTATGACGACAAACACGTCAATAAACGAGGGGTCAGCCTGGCACAACACTCCTCCATAGAGCGTCACCACCTGTATGACCACAAACACCTCAATAAACGAGGGGTCAGCCTGGCACAACACTCCTCCATAGAGCATCACCACCTGTATGACGACAAACACCTCAACAAATGAGAAGTCAGCCTGGCACAACACTCCTCCATAGAGCGTCACCACCTGTATGACGACAAACACGTCAATAAACGAGGGGTCAGCCTGGCACAACACTCCTCCATAGAGCGTCACCACCTGTATGACGACAAACACCTCAACAAACGAGGGGTCAGCCTGGCACAACACTCCTCCATAGAGCGTCACCACCTGTATGATGACAAACACCTCAACAAACGAGGGGTCAGCCTGGCACAACACTCCTCCATAGAGCGTCACCACCTGTATGACGACAAACACGTCAATAAACGAGGGGTCAGCCTGGCACAACACTCCTCCATAGAGCGTCACCACCTGTATGACGACAAACACGTCAATAAATGAGGGGTCAGCCTGGCACAACACTCCTCCATAGAGCGTCACCACCTGTATGACCACAAACACCTCAACAAACGAGGGGTCAGCCTGGCACAACACTCCTCCATAGAGCTTCACCACCTGTATGACCACAAACACCTCAATAAACGAGGGGTCAGCCTGGCACAACACTCCCCCATAGAGCGTCACCACCTATATGACCACAAACACCTCAATAAACGAGGGGTCAGCCTGGCACAACACTCCTCCATAGAGCATCACCACCTGTATGACGACAAACACCTCAACAAATGAGGTCAGCCTGGCACAACACTCCTCCATAGAGCGTCACCACCTGTATGACCACAAACACCTCAACAAACGAGGGGTCAGCCTGGCACAACACTCCTCCATAGAGCGTCACCACCTGTATGACGACAAACACCTCAACAAACGAGGGGTCAGCCTGGCACAACACTCCTCCATAGAGCATCACCACCTGTATGACGACAAACACCTCAACAAATGAGGTCAGCCTGGCACAACACTCCTCCATAGAGCGTCACCACCTGTATGACCACAAACACCTCAACAAACGAGGGGTCAGCCTGGCACAACACTCCTCCATAGAGCGTCACCACCTGTATGACGACAAACACCTCAATAAACGAGGGGTCAGCCTGGCACAACACTCCTCCATAGAGCGTCACCACCTGTATGACCACAAACACCTCAATAAACGAGGGGTCAGCCTTCTGGCCGTTCATTACAAGGTATATGGACACACAATGACGTCCTTTATAATCAGCAGCTGGAATATTCAAGGCCTCAACGCCTCAGCCTTTGGATGCAAAATGAACAATCCAGACTTCAACCAAAGACTGAAAAATATTGATATACAAATCCTCCTGGAAACATGGACTAGGACAGAGAATGAGTCCCTGGTGCCCACTGGATACAGGGAAATCTCTGTCCCCGCCCTGAAAAATAAACACATCAAGCAGGGCCGGTGTTCAGAAGGAATATTAGTCTGGTACAAGGAGGAGCTCCATGAGCAGATCAAAGCCGTGAAGCGAGGAGACAGCCACATCTGGATAAGAATAGGCCGCTCCATCCTCACCTCTCAGTCTGACATATACCTCTGCGCAACGTACATCGCACCGCCAGAGTCCCCGTACTCCAACCCAGACAGCTTTGAGATTATACAAAGGGAAGCCGCCCATTTCCAGACCCTGGGCAGCGTTCTCATCTACGGAGACCTCAATGCAAGAACGGGGAGAGATAAAGACTACCTGACCAATGATGGAAACATCTTCATCTTTGGAGCTGAGGCGACTGTCATAACTCCCTACAGAAAGAGAGAAACAGCTATGACAGCACCGTCAACAAAAGCGGGAAAAAACTATTGAATCTATGTCGAAGCTTAGGACTCCACATACTGAATGGCCGCACCAAGGGAGACTCTTTAGGAAGGTATACACTAAACTCCCATGTAGGCAGCAGTGTAGTAGACTATGCCATCACGGACATGGACCCCGCAAACATTGGCGCACTCATAGTCACCCCACAAACGCACCTGTCAGATCACAACCAATTACTTCTATACATCAAATCCACAAACAAACCATCTGCACAAAAACCACATCAAACCGGCCTCTTCAACCTGCCCCCATCTTATAAATGGTCCAAAACGTCAACTATAAAATATAAAGAGACAATGAACAGACCAGAAGTGCAGGAGATGCTTCACAACCTCTACAACAAGGTGTATGAGACAAGCCCAGGAGGGGTCAATCAGGCCGTAAATGACCTCAATAATATATTCTATACCATGGCAGAGAAGTCTGACCTGAAAAGAAGTGACTACAAGAGGCCACAAGAAATACTTTCCAACGGTTGGTTTGGCCGCGAGTGCAAAAGAAGTACGGAAGACCCTAAGAACTGCCTAAAATAAGAAGCACCGAGACCCAAACAACACCGGTCTGAAGGAGGCCTACAGCAACATACAGAGGCAATACAAGACCATCCTCCGAAAGAAAAAACAAAGTCACATCTCCACCAAACTTACCCAACTCCAAGATGCCCTCCATGACAACTCGTTCTGGGAATTATGGAAACACATGGGCAAAAATTGCAAGAAAAACAACCTTCATATCCAAAATGGCAACATATGGCTCCAATATTTCAGGGACCTCTACAAAGATATCCCGAATGAAGAACAAAGCCAACAACAAAAACAAATAATATCAAAATTGAAGGTGATGGAGGAAACACTGAAAGATTTTCAAACCCCCTGGATACACCAATAACACTGCAAGAAGTAACAGAGAGAACCTCAGACATAAGGTGTAAAAAATCCAGCGGCCTAGACGGAATTTCACCAGAAATGATAAAACACAGCCCGTCAGAAACACAGCCCGCCAGAAATACAGCCCGCCAGAAATGCAGCCCGCCAGGAACACAGCCCGCCAGAAACACAGCCCGCCAGAAACACAGCCCGCCAGAAACACAGCCCGCCAGAAACACAGCCCGCCAGAAACACAGCCCGCCAGAAACACAGCCCGCCAGAAATACAGGCCGCAATAGCTATTCAACATGGTGATGAGTGCCGGCTACTTCCCTCAAATCTGTAACCAAGGCCTTATAACACCAATCCACAAGAGTGGGGACAGGTACGACCCGGCCAACTACCGAGGGATATGTGTCAGCAGCAACCTGGGGAAACTGTTCAACAGCATCCTGAATAAGAGAATCCTCAGCTTCCTCTCCCAGCACAATGTCCTCCACCAAAGCCAAGCTGGGTTCATGCCAAACCACCGCACCACTGACCACATCTACACCCTGCGCAGCCTCATCAAGAGCCACGTCCACAATACAAAGCATGGGAAAATTTACGCCTGTTTTGTGGACTTTAAGAAGGCCTTCGACTCAGTGTGGCACCCGGGCCTATTCCTGAAACTGCTGGAGAGCGGAATAGGAGGTAAAACCTATGACGTCATCAGAAGCTCCTACACAGAGAACAGATGCAGCGTGAAGGTGAACGGGAGAAGAACGGCTGATTTCCAGCAGAGCCGAGGAGTCAGACAAGGCTGCAGCCTCAGTCCAACGCTCTTCAACATCTACATCAATGAACTGGCCACAGCTCTGGAATCCTCCTCAGCACCAGGTCTCGCCCTCCATGACACCCAGGTGACATTTCTGTTGTATGCAGATGACCTTCTGTTACTATCACCAACCGAGAAAGGTCTCCAAGACAACCTGCAAATCCTAGAAAAATTCAGCTCCACGTGGGCACTACCCATCAATGCAAAGAAAACCAACATCATGGTGTTCCAGAGGAGAAACTCAAAATCCCCCAAGAACCCGACCTTCACACTAAATAACGCCACAATCACAGCGACCGACAGGTACACCTACCTGGGCCTAGAAATCAACCAATCAGGAAGCTTTAAACAAGCCATAGAGATACTGAAAGACAAGGCGTGCAAAACCTTCTATGCCATCAGAAGAAAACTCTATCACCTCAAACCACCAGTGACGGTCTGGCTTAAAATACTTGACAGCCTCATCTCCCCAATTCTCCCGTATGGCAGTGAAGTCTGGGGGTCCGGACACATACCCAGACTGGTCAAGGTGGGATTCCAGCCCAACAGAAATATTCCACCTAGAATTCTGCAAACACCTTCTCCAAGTCCATCGGAGTACCACAAATAGCGCCTGTCGAGCAGAACTGGGCAGATTCCCACTACGCAGCAGTGGGTGGCAGCACGGTGGCTCAGTGGTTAGCACTGTTGCCTTGCAGCTCTGGGGTCCTGGGTTCAAATCCAACCAAGGACTACATCTGCATGGAGTTTGTATGTTGTCCCTGTGTTTCCTCCCACACCCCAAAAAACATAGGGAATGTAGACTGTGAGCCCCAATGGCAACAGTAAAAGGAGGACCTGTGTACAGTGCTGCGTAATATGTGGCGCTATATAAGTAACTGAAATAAATAAACAAATAATACACCTCACAATCCAGAAGAGGGCACTATCATTCTGGATCTAGCAACATGCAAATTCCTATCACTTTAAAGCTACACCAAGGGGAACATTTCACCCTGAAAATGTCACTCAGCACGGCCTCACAAAAGAATATAATAAATAAGGGCGCTGAAATTGAACACTTACTACCAGGTTTCCCCACATATTACTACTGATACAAAGCGGGAAAACTTTCCCATGTGATTCCCCAGATGAGCAGATGAGCAGATAATGATAATCTGATATAGGCCAGGAAACACTGAGAAGTTTGGTGACTATTGCAATTCCTATTCTTACCTTTGTGCAGTTGGCGGCTTTGGCTTCAAGTCCATCCATGGTGACCAGATCTTTTAGTAAACTTGTCTCTTGATAACCCCCCTTTACTCCTTCCAGCTTGAAGTTGGCATATGGTCTTTCCAGGATTAACCGTAAATTAATGGCAAAACCAGCCATGTCAATGGCAAAAGGCCTCTTAGGATCAAACACCGTCTTCCAGCCGATCACTCTTCCCGTTGGACCAAGTTTTGGAGACTCATATCTCAAACCACCAACAAAAGCCACCGGCCAGACTGATACTGTCCTAGTGTATCGCATCTGTGGAGATATAGGAACATTAATGGGAGCACTTCATTACCATAATTTAATACTTATCCACAGGGCTGGATTAAGGCTGGCGGGGGCCCCCATGAAAAAATCAGGTGACCCCAGAGTTGAGCAGCGTATACACTATGCATATAAATAATGACTACCATTGGTGTAACTAAAAATTATTAGTCCCCATAGAAAACTTTTGACCCTCTCCCGATCAATGGCGGTCTGGGGCTCCACACCGGTGAGTTTTATGAGATGAAAAGAGGAACTCTCGTAGGCTGAAAGCTAAAACTAGTCCATAGTCTACAAGGTGAACAGAAGGGTAGGGAGGAGAAGACTTCCTTCCACCCACCGGACAACCGGTGCTCCCAATCCTGATCGGAATAATTAGCCTAGGCAGGGAGGATGGGAGCTTGATGCCTTCTGGAGTCTAAATATGATATTATATTATTATTCCCAGTACCTAAATGAAAAAGGCGGAGGCGTAGCTAGGGAAGGAATGGCGCCGAGGGAGCAGTCACACCCGGTACCTTGTGCCAAAGGTCCCTCCACTACGTAAAAAAACACAATAATTATATATGGCACATGGTAAGTGGGGTCCCTGTTACAGACTTTGCATTAGGGTCCTAGGTTCTTCAAGTTACACCTCTAGGAAGAAGGGAGCAAGGGCCATAGGGAGAGCACCCATGGGACTTACACAGATCCCATCACAGATCTAAAGAGATTACTTAGTGATTAAAAATGGTTTCTCAATGTCTGGTAGCTGGGTGGAAAGCCTCGTCTTTCATCTTCTCCTTTGCAAAAACAGGACCTTGCGTCATGAACACGACCCAGCTGGTGGGAGGAGCTATCTTCAGATAAGCTCCTCCTCCCCACTCTAGTCAAAGACAAGACTGGGCGGTCACAGAAGAACGTCTTTGTATATGTCTTCTGTACCCAACGCTCAAACGTCCAGTCTGGGTGGTAGCAAGAGATTCCACATGTTATATGCTAATAAAGGAGTTGGAGCCCTCTCGTCCAATGAGAATGGCTAAAAGGGCTCATGTGACTGTTCTTCCGGTTACATAGACATATTAAGAAATATATCCTTTAGGCCTCATTTACACGAGCGTAATATACGCGCGTGCGACGCGCGTGCTTTTCACGCGTGTCGTACGCACCTATATTACTCTATGGGGCAGTTTAGACGATGCGTGAATTTTGCGCAGCGTGAGTGCGTTGCGTAAAACTCACGACATGTTCTATAATCGTGCGTTTTTCACGCAACACGCACCCATTGAAGTCAATGGGTGCGTGAAAACAACGCATGCCACATGGACGCTACTGCGTTGCATGCGCGAAAATCACGCAAGAGCTGTCAAAAGCATGAATGTAAACAGAAAAGCACCACGTGCTTTTCTGTTTACAAACATCCAAACGGAGTGTCAAATTAGAGATGAGCGCACCGAACTTCACCGGGTTCGGCCGAACTCGTTTTGACCGAACCCGGCAAAAAATGTTCGGGTACGCGACGTCAGGAGACAGTCACTGCCCACGGTGCTGAAAGACTTAAACTGTTTCAGCACCATGGACAGTGACTTTCGATCGCCATATACATATACGTGTAAAAAAAAACAGAAGTTCGGACTTACCGATAAGTCCCGGCTTCTTCCTCCAGTCCGACCTCCCGGGATGACAATTCAGGCCAAGTGACAGCTGCAGCCAATCACAGGCCAAGCACAGGCTGCAGCCAATCACAGGCTGCAGCGGTCTCATGGACTGCCGTGTCATCCTGGGAGGTGGGGCCGGATGACAAGAGAGGGACGCGTCACCAAGGCAACGGCCGGGAGACCGGACTGGAGGAAGCAGGCAGTTCCTGGTAAGTTTGAACGTCTTTTTTTATTCACAGGTTGCTGTATATTGTGATCGGCATTCACTGTCGAGGGTGCTGAAAGAGTTACTGCCCATCAGTTAGCTCTTTCAGCACCTTGGACAGTGACGGGCGTCGACTAGCCTCATCTCTATGATGGCGGCTGCGTGAAAATCACGCAGCCGCGCATCATACACGGATGACACACGGAGCTGTCAAATGCCTTTTGCGCGCGCAAAACGCACACGCTCGTGTAAATCAGGCCTTAAGTTGAGATCTATGCTTAGAACAAGTATAAATATGAATTGCTAGAGAGGCCGCAGAGCTGGGTTTATCAATGTAGTGGAACTGAGTTTGGCTTTATCATATCATACCTAATTTGTGTTTTTTCATAGGAGCTATTATCCTAATTTAAGATACACGAAATGACAATTTCAGCTCTGCTACATCTCTAATTTGAGTTATTTCAAACAATTGAATTTATGTAAGTTTGATGGTAAACGAGTGTCATAGTTTTATCCATTGGCTCATTTATCTAACGGGAGGAGAATCCTGAATCCTTCTTATAGGTGGATGTTTATGATAAATTGCTTTAGCTATAAGGCGGTGTTACGCGGTACATTACGGGGAGTTAGCACACACGGTACTTGATATGTTAATGAGAGATATTAATCATTGTGTCGCTCCATGTATATCCAATATTCCACCAGGTCCTTTCTTCTTGCTGTAATAAACGCAAAGAAACGGCTACTAATGAATCAATGTGTACGCAGGTTGTAAATTATTTGGGTTAAGACTGCATCGTATTATTATAGTGCTCTCTAGGGCGGATTTACTATTCTATTGCAATCGCTCCCATCCTCCATTTTTAATTTCTACATAAAATTAAAACTTTTTTCCTTAAACTTTTTATTCCACGTCCAGTTTAGACAACCTATACACCCTATTAGGGAAATCTGAGTTAATAGAGGGGGGCCTGCTGTTCAGGGTCCTAATCTCTTGGTTTCAGTGAAGAGCATCTCTCGTTCTGGAGGACCTGTCCTGTTCTACATTACACAGACAACTCATTGATATGAATGAACGCTGTGTAATTCTTCATTTCTCCTGTGGTGGCACTGCAGGGAAACTAAACACTTACTGCCAAGGTTCTGCACAGATTACAGCTGATCGCTGGGGGTTCCAGCAGGGGGACACTTTGTGATCAGTTTATTGTCAAGGGACCCTTCTAACAAGTGGGAATTGTCTACAGTTGAGAACCCCTTTAAGGACAGTTCGCTTCTAAAACAATAAAATCATTTCTATTTAGCTATAATATGAACCCGGGGTTTGTCTGAAGGTCAGCTTTTCAAATAATGTGATGGTGGCAGATGATTTTCTTAGGTGTGATGACTGTTTTAGTATAAGATGAGGTCTACTGGCCATTAAGATCCATGATTAAATCACAATTTAATTAAAGAGCAAAAACATATTGATTTTTCAATAGACATAAAATGGAAATTTCCACATTAAAGGTGATTAAGCATAGTACGGGAAGCCAATTACAAGAGAAAATTAGGATATTTATTATGTCTGAAGGCTAACCCTGGCTCTCAAGAGAGCTGTATGTATTATATCAGACTTGGAAAGGCACTTACCTCTTCAAAGACCTCAAGGCTGTATGTGTTATCATCATCGGCAAAGTAGACGACACCTTCTGGGGGGTTCGAAACGTTGAGGTTGTCTCTAAGCCACCGTAGGCCAAGATTCCTCTGCACGGTTCCACGAGGGGTGACCTCAGGCGTCCGTGATATGCCCACTTTTTGGTTACGTGGACTCTCAATATTCAAGTGGGTGAAGTTCAGTCCGGCTTTCTCGAGCAGGTTGGCCACCAGTTTTGTTTTTCTTGGACAATCTTCCACCACGATCCAGTGCAAATTGACTACATGGAGAAAAGTGTTGGCCAATCGAACAAGCTCTGCTTTCTGGACAGGCCTGGTGTATGTAGGTGTAATCACGTAGATAACTGGAATATTCTCATTCCAAGGAGGGGGTCTGGAATAGACATATGTCCTGACCACCACTGGGGTCTCCCGGGTGGGATATTGGTTGACACATTGAAGAGAATCATCTTTGCTCTGTGTCACATTGCTAAATAGTGGCTTGACGGTGGAATTGTCACCTATCTCCTCTGTAAGAAAGGAATGATGACTTCGATTAGGTGAAGACATTTCACAATACTCTCGAAAGAAATAAAAGATCTCTAAAAAAAAAATTTCAGCCAAAAAGTTTTACAGTGTCTACTGTTGCGAGAAGATTTTGGTCTTCTAGTAATGTGGTGGAGTCTATATCTTGAAGGAGTTGTATGGGATTAGAAAAACATGGATACTTTCTTCCAGAAACAGCGCCACACATGTCCACTGGTTGTGTATGGTATTGCAGTTCAGCTCCATTGAAATAAATCGGGCAAAGCTGCAATACCACACACAACCTGTGAACAGGTGTGGCAGTCTTTTTTTAAGAGATCAGTCATTTTTTCTAAACTTGGACAACCCCTTTCAGGTTTTTGGACAAACACTTTAAGGTCATGGGCATGCTGGGTAAGTTCCATGATATGTTAATTTCTATCCCAGTTGCCTGGTCATCTCATATATACCGCTGCAATATTTTACTTGCGGTTTGCAGATACATTTTGATTTATTATTAAGGCAGTAAGCGATACGGTTGCTGTGCGTTGCGAGATTAAATCACTTTCCTCCTGTTTTTTATTAAATGGTTCTTACAGTCACTTGGCAACAAGATATAGTCTGGTAAATATCTTCAGCTGTCATATTTGAGGTGTCATCATCCCACCATCCTGAGAAAAACCTGCCTGAGATGAAAAATACTTAAGACGAAAAATATCCTATAAACGACACCAAAATGGGTTAAAATTTCTCATTAGACTCAATGGGACTGTGCCTACAGGGGGCGAAGGTTTAAAGGAGGCTCTTTCGCGGTCAATCCCGGTTTTTGTGCTGTTAAAAGGGTTGTCCAGGTGTTGTAAAAAAACTTGATTCTTCTAAAAATAGCGCCACACCTGTCCACTGAAAAAAAACACTTTAAAGTAAATTTAAAGTGTAAATTAATATAAAAAGATTCAAAATTCTGAGCTACTTACCTTTATTACGTATCTTTATAGCGGTTCTGATACAGAGAACCAAAACCCCTGAATAGACACATAGTGTCTGCCTCCAGCTACCACTAGGGGGAGCTTTAAAGCTTACTGCATACTGATTATATATTGCACTAAATAATAGCACAGTATGCAGTGAGCTCCCTCTAGTGGTGGCTGCAGGTAGGCAGAATTTTATCATGCACCTCTATGTCTATGCAGGGGATTTGGAGCTCTGCATCATAAAAATGAAGCTGTGATTGCTATAAAAATGCAATAAGAAAATAATCATTTCAGAATTTTGGACCTGAAAAGGACAAGAAGTTAAAAAGTGGAGATTCACTTCAAATTATAGCTGTAAAAAAAAATATTTGCCCATATAAATTTGTCCTGCTAGGGAGGTGCAGACTGACTAAAGAGGGGTTCTTTGTTTAGGATCCTATTTTCTTGGCTAGATTGGAGAGCGGTTACATAGAGCGTCTCTCTTTCTCTGGAGCACCTGTCCTGTCCTGCATTACACAGACAACATATTGATATGAATGGACAATGTGTAATACCTCATTACTTCTGTGGTGGCGCTGCAGGGAAATAGAATACTTATTGGCAGGTGTCCCCACAGATTACTTTCTAACAGTGTGATCAAATTATTGTCAAGGGAACAGTCTAAGGCCCCATTCACATCACCTTATTGTCCTACGTTTATCGTTATTCGGGAAAGCTACCGTCGTACACGATAAACATATTCATAGGACTCCGTTATCTCGACAAAGCCCAAAAGAGTGCCCGTTTAGTCATTTGGCTGGTATATGTCGATATCACTGGAATAGTGTAATTAAATACTCTACTCCATCCTGAATGACCCCAACAAAAAAACCTATACCGCTGGGTTTAAATTTTTTTAATGTGGGAACCTGTGGGTGACAGATGCCACTGTATGGCATCCGTCACAGGTATACGTTAAATGTATACCTTGAGGAGCTCCTGACATCGCGGTCTATATATGGACAGTGATGTCAGGGGCTTCTCCAGAGCCAGAATCCCCCGCCAGAGTATTGTCGACTCTCTGGCCGGGGACACTGGATTTGCAAAGCTCCTAACTTCGCTGTCCATATATGACGTATACCTCCAATGGAAGGCCAAAATGTCCATATATGGAAAGCGGCACCAGGAAATTTACCAGGGCTGGAATCCCCGGCCAGAGCACTGCCGATGCTCTGGCCAGGGATTCCGACTTCGCAAAGCTTTTAACGTCACTGTCAAGATGTCAAGAGCAGTGCCGGAGACCCTGGGCAGAGCACTTGCCATACAGTGGGATACGTTTTGGCCTTTCGTCAGAGGTGTATATTTGGAGTCACCCCGACGTATACCTCCAATGGAAGGCCAAAATGTGATGTGACTGGGCCTTATAAATAGTGGAGAACCCCTCCAAAAAAATATTGAGGAAAATTTGCTGTCAAGGTCATTGATTCCGACACCTACAATCCCTTTTGGGTCTTCTCAACTAAAATTCATTCTTTCTTTAGATATCAATATATACTAAAAACTAAAAAACAAGAATAAATGTAAGTAAAAAAGAAGTGGAAATTTTAAGTTTATCAAATTGTCAATAATAAAACATTCGAAGGGGTAAACAATTTTTCACGAACCTGATACTTGCTGCCGAAATCAAAGATTTAGGTAATAGATGGAAGCAGGCGTGTTATTGTATCAATGTGGGTGTGGCTGTGTGAGATGGGTGGAGTCTTATGAGTTGGCTAGGATTATACAGATTGGGGGCAAGGCCAATGCTTTTCCAAAAAGAATGGTATGATATGTATATATAATTTCAGTCTACTAAAGGAACATTCAGTATTTAAGGACTGGAATATTTTATTTTCTAATGGTTAGCACCTTCTCGTCAAAGGGTCGAGATTTATATGTAAGAGAGTCAATGAATCCTGCGATGCCCAGTTTTATTCCTGACTATAAAAAGGTCAAAAACATTTGCATTTAATCAGCAGAATGTGCCAGTGTATCTGGTTAATATCAATGTTTAGTTAGTGGTGATTAATGCCAAGTCGGCCGGAGGCGGATATGACTGTAATCAGAGAAATCTATAAATATATAAAATCATTTCTGTTTGTTCTAAATGGTTTTTTTTTAATTCCAAAAATATCACATTATGTAACTACAGAGGAAGGATCTGAAGAGTCACTGGCACGAATCGGGCAAATTCAGGGGAACAATATAGGAAATGTTATCTCATGCCAGAGGTAGCAGCGTGGCAGGATTATATTCATGTTATATCTATCCAGTTTTTTTTATGGGTTAAAGGAAATCATAAAACAAAAATCTAATTACTACTGCAGCAGGAGACGAAGAAAAGGCCGGAGTGAGAACTGCAAGGACTCTTATTCTCTCAGTTAAGTGTCAATTGGGTCTTGAATTGAAGACCTGAGCTTTGTAAGACAGGCTGGTTGTCTGCTCAACAATTGTGGTTGACTTCAATCTGATGAATAATGAAGGCTCGGACGGGCAATAAGGAATGTCCTGGCTTGGCCGCTGCCCAATAGCTTTTTATATTAAAGGTGTTGCCTCTTGTAGAAATAGAAGCCGTTACGGTGTTCAGCTGATGACTTCTGGATCCGTCTTCTCTCACCCCTGGCGATCAGCTTTAATCGTCAGGAGAATGGTCCACCTATTTATATAGGACACGCCCCAAACTACGGCACATGAATCACAAATAGTTCATGTGACCCCATTTAGCACACCCCAAAATGAATACAGACCACACACCAGATCCCTAAATAAAGATAAAGGCCCCAGCTCAGACCTCTAAAAAAAACTAAAAAAACATACCACCATATACAAACACCAGCACCACTAGCTCTCGTCTATGCAGTTTTCCAGCATGGCTCAGCCTGATGAAGGTCACTTAGACCGAAACGTCGCACTCTGCCACTGGCATTAAAAACAAACACAAAATAAAAATACCTTTGTTTCAAAATTGGTGTGCCGGATACTCTTTTATAGTCACTCAACAACTATTACCTGTGTAGGAGACCAGGACTACTCAGTAATGGTGAAACAGAATACTATAATACTATAAAACTACATCAGAGGACTGAATAAACCGAAATACATCATCTGATTGGTTGTGATTTGGCACGACAATATATTGCTTTGGATTAAGTACTTACTTCTTAAAAGGGTGAGGTAGCGGCTGGTGGGGTTTTGGTGCCACAGTGTTAGGAGAAGAGCCCATGGTAGGACAATGAGCAGTGTAGTGAGAAGGTTGCGTCTCCTCAGCATGCTGTTGTGACTGTCCGTGATAGGTCATTTCTTTACCTGGAAGATAAGAAAGCATTTAAGTATTTATTTCATTTCTTACACACCAATATCATTGCTTAAATTACAATTCCAGTCACACTCAATATTATCATTATTATTCCACACAAAAAGACATTCTGCACCCTATGTACAAAAATATAATTGATATAATACTGCCCCCTATGTAAAAGAATATAACTACTATAATACTGCCCCCTATGTACAAAAATATAATTACTATAATGCTGCCCCCTATGTACAAGAATATAACTACTATAATACTGCCCCCTATATATAAGAATATAACTACTATAATACTGCCCCTATATACAAGAATATAACTACTATAATACTGCCCCTATGTACAAAAATATAATTACTATAATGCTGCCCCCTATGTACAAGAATATAACTACTATAATACTGCCCCCTATATATAAGAATATAACTACTATAATACTGCCCCTATATACAAGAATATAACTACTATAATACTGTCCCTAGATACAAAAATATAACTACTATAATACTGCCCCTATATACAAGAATATAACTACTATAATACTGCCCCCTATATGCAAGAATATAACTACTATAATACTGCCCCTATATACAAGAATATAACTACTATAATACTGTCCCTAGATACAAAAATATAACTACTATAATGCTGCCTCCTATATACAAATATATAACTACTATAATACTGCCTCCTATATACAAGAACATAACTACTATAATACTGCCCCTATATACAAGAATATAACTACTATAGTATTGCCCCCTATATACAAGAATATAACTACTATAATACTGCCCCCTATATACAAGACTATAACTACTATAAGGCTGGGTTCACACATGGCGGAATTTCACTTAAATTCCGCTGCGGACACTCCGCAGCGTTAATCCGCAGCGGAGCCGTTTCTCCATTGACTTTCACTTTAATTTAGCAGTGTTCGTTTACACGATGCGTACAATTCCGCTGCGGAGCATAGGCTGCGGAGCGGAATTTGGTGTCCGCAGCATGCTCTGTCTGTTGCGGAGCAGTGGCGGACTGGTTGCGGACTCATGGCGGAATTTCTCCATTGACTTCAATGGAGAGTCAAAATTCCGCAATGAAGTCCGCAGATCTTATGTGTGCTGCGGAGCGTATTGTTTTTACTACCATGACATTTCTTCATTCTGGCTGGACCTATGTATTTCTAGGTCTACAGCCAGACTGAGGAAGTCAATGGGGCTCCCGTAATGACGGGAGCGTTGCTAGGAGACGTCTGTAAATAGTCACTGTCCAGGGTGCTGAAAGAGTTACGCGATCGGCAGTAACTGTTTCTGCACCCGGGACAGTGACTACCGATCTCAATATACATGTATCTGTAAAAAAAAATATAAGTTCATACTTACCGAGAACTCCCTGCGTCTGTCTCCAGTCCGGCCTCCCAGGATGACGTTTCAGTGTAAGTGACGGCTGCAGCCAATCACAGGCCAAGCACAGGCTGCAGCGGTCACATGGACTGGAGCGTCATCCAGGGAGGTCGGGCCGGATGCCGAAAGAGGGACGCGTCACCAAGACAACGGCCGGTAAGTATGAATTTCTTTGACTTTCACTAGGGAAAGTGCTGTCCCTTCTCTCTATCCTGCACTGAATAGGGAGAAGAGAAGCACTTTTCCTGCAGTCCGCAGCGGCCAGTCCGCATCAATTTTCTGCACATTTTGTGCAGATCCGCTGCAGAATCTGCAACGCAGATTCTGTGCGGCATTGATGCGGACAGTTGCGGAGGAATTCCGCCATGTGTGGTCATGCCCTTATACTGCTTCTATATACAAGAATATAACTACTATAATACTGCTCCTATATACAAGAATATAACAACTACAATACTTCCCCCTATGTACAAGAATATAACTACTATAATACTGCCCCCTATGTACAAGAATATAACTACTATAATACTGCCCCCTATGTACAAGAATATTACTACTATAATACTGCCCCTATATACAAGAATATAACTACTATAATACTGCCCCTATATAAAAGAATATAACTCCTATAATACTGCTCCCATATACAAGAATATAACTCCTATAATACTGCCCCTATATACAAGAATATAACTACTATAATACTGCCCCCTCTATACAAGAATATAACTACTATAATACTGCCACTATATACAAGAATATAACTACTATAATACTGCCCCTATATACAAGAATATAACTACTATAATACTGCTCCTATATAAAAGAATATAACTACTATAATACTGCCCCCTATATACAAGAATATAACTCCTATAATACTGCTCCCATATACAAGAATATAACTACTATAATACTGCCCCTATATACAAGAATATATCTACTATAATACTGCTCCCATATACAAGAATATAACTACTATAATACTGCCCCTATATACAAGAATATAACTACTATAATACTGCTCCCATATACAAGAATATAACTACTATAATACTGCCCGATATATAAGAATATAACTACTATAATACTGCCCCTATATACAAGAATATAACTCCTATAATACTGCTCCCATATACAAGAATATAACTCCTATAATACTGCCCCTATATACAAGAATATAACTACTATAATACTGCCCCCTCTATACAAGAATATAACTACTATAATACTGCCCCCTCTATACAAGAATATAACTACTATAATACTGCCCCTATATACAAGAATATAACTACTATAATACTGCTCCTATATAAAAGAATATAACTACTATAATACTGCCCCCTATATACAAGAATATAACTCCTATAATACTGCTCCCATATACAAGAATATAACTACTATAATACTGCCCCTATATACAAGAATATATCTACTATAATACTGCTCCCATATACAAGAATATAACTACTATAATACTGCCCCTATATACAAGAATATAACTACTATAATACTGCTCCCATATACAAGAATATAACTACTATAATACTGCCCGATATATAAGAATATAACTCCTATAATACTGCCCCTATATACAAGAATATAACTACTATAATACTGCTTCTATAAACAAGAACATAACTACTGTAATACTGCCTCCTATATACAAGAATATAACTACTATTATACTGCCCCTATATACAAGAATATAATTACTATAATACTGCCCCCTATATACAAGAATATAACTACTATAATACTGCCCCTTATATACAAGAATATAACTACTATAATACTGCCCCTATATACAAGAATATAGCTACTATAATACTGCCCCCTATATACAAGAATATAACTACTATAATACTGCTCTTATATACAAGAATATAACTACTATAATACTGCTCCTCTATACAAGAATATAGCTACTATAATACTGCCCCATATACAAGAATATAATTTCTAGAAAACTGCCCCCTATATACAAGAATATAACTACTATAATACTGCCCCTATATACAAGAATATAACTACTAGAATACTGCCCCTATATACAAGAATATAACTACTAGAATACTGCCCCTATATACAAGAATATAACTACTATAATACTTCCCCCTATATACAAGAATATAACTACTATAATACTGCCTCCTATATACAAGAATATAACTACTATAATACTGCCTCCTATATACAAGAATATAACTACTATAATACTGCCCCCTATATACAAGAATATAACTACTATAATACTGCCCCTATATACAAGAATATAACTACTATAATACTACTCCCTATATACAAGATTATAACTACTATAACACTGCCCCTATATACAAGAATATAATTACTATAATACTGCTCCTATATACAAGAATATATCTACTATAATACTGCTTCCTATATACAAGAATATAACTACTATAATACTGCCCCCTATATACAAGAATATAACTACTATAATACTGCCCCTATATACAAGAATATAACTACTATAATACTGCCCCTATATACAAGAATATAACTACTATAATACTGCCCCCTACATACAAGAATATAACTACTATAATACTGCCCCCTATATACAAGAATATAACTACTATAATACTGCCCCTATATACAAGAATATAACTACTATAATACTGCCCCCTATATACAAGAATATAACTACTATAATACTGCTCCCTATATACAAGAACATAACTACTATAATACTGCCCCCTATATACAAGAATATAACTACTATAATACTGCCCCTATATAGAAGAATATAACTACTATAATACTGCCCCATATATACAAGAATATAACTACTATAATACTGCCCCCTATATACAAGAATATAACTACTATAATACTGCCCCCTATATACAAGAATATAACTACTATAATACTGCCCCCTATATACAAGAATATAACTACTATAATACTGCCCCTATATACAAGAATATAACTACTATAATACTGCCCCCTATATACAAGAATATAACTACTATAATACTGCTCCCTATATACAAGAATATAACTACTATAATACTGCCGCTATATACAAGAATATAACTACTATAATACTGCTCCTATATACAAGAATATAACTACTATAACACTGCTCCTATATACAAGAATATAACTACTATAATACTGCTCCTATATACAAGAATATAACTACTATAATACTGCTCCCTATATACAAGAATATAACTACTATAATACTGCCCCTATATACAAGAATATAACTACTATAATACTGTCCCTATATACAAGAATATAACTACTAAAATACTGTCTCCTATATACAAGAATATAACTACTATAATACTGCCCCTATATACAAGAATATAACTACTAAAATACTGTCTCCTATATACAAGAATATAACTACTATCATACTAGATAGATAGATAGATAGATAGATAGATAGATAGATAGATAGATAGATAGATAGATAGATAGATAGATAGATAGATAGATAGATAGATAGATAGATAGATAGATAGATAGGTAGATAGATAGGTAGATAGGTATTATCTCTGCTGTATTGTTTAGGTACTGCATACCAGTATTATTTGGGCACAGTATGGACCTGGTAATTAGCACTATGTAGCAGGGTATTTGCCTTTTATGGTGCACTGTATGGTACTGGCATTTAGTACTGTTTGGTGGCATTATTTAGGCACTGCATAGCGGTATTATTTGGCCATTATCTAGCACTGCTATTTCGGCACCATGTGTTACTGTTGTGTTTCATCTGTATGGCACTATTATGTAGGCACTATATGGCAGTACGGCAGCATTGCTTAGACACTGTATGGCACTACATTATTTATTTTACAATTATACCACTAGTACCACACAGGTTTCTCCCGGGGGTCTTCACAGGTCTGACCCTAAAGAGAAGTCTAATCATGATGAGGTAGAAGCGCATGGCCTTTATGGAACCCATGAACTTGGGAGGAGAATGGGTGAACTGGTGATAAATAGAAAATCTGCCTGCTGGGCAGAAAATAAGAATTACCTGTGTGCTGAATAAAATGACCGCAACCCCATAGACAAAAGGACATTTCTTACTGTATAAAAAGTCAGCGGTGGGCCGGTCAATCCCTTCCCGCTCTCGTATTGTGCTGCGTTTGGTGTAATTATAACGGCTGAGACTGTAATAATCAGATTACAATCTTACCGCAGCTGTAAACCTGTAGACAAGACAATAAGTGAAGAGATCTGCAGTGCTGGGACTAGGAGAGGAGCTGAGGAGGGGTCATCTGGATCCTTAAAGAAGATCGACCCATGGATAAGTCCTACAAGCCCTATTCATGGAGACCCCATCCATAATGCCGGGGGTAAAAGGGATTAAGAACACCCACCGTCTGGATTATTAAATATGGAAAATAATACTAATCATTTAATGAGTATTTCCCATTAAAATTCCCAAATCCTCATTATATATGTCATTGACTGGTCCCCTAACAGGGTGTGCGACCTCTGCGGTTGAACATTCGGCATCACCTGTAAATGGGGGCACCAAAGCCCTTCTGAGGGGGCACCAAAGGCCTTGGCACCTGAAGTTTCCCGAGTTTATTGAGTGAGCAATGCTACTTTTAGCACAATAGGGCAATGTTACCTGGGCGCTGTATGATTGTATTACATGGGCACTATATGGTACACAATAAAGGGGGGCGGCAATAAAAGGAACTGCACAGGGCACCAACCAACCTATGGCTGACCCAGTTCTCTAATGTCAAGTAAGAAATTCTGCAGCCATTTCTCTGTTTCCGGGTAAAGCTGGGGGTCAACCAATTTCACTGACATTATAACCGCCCAGGAATTGTCACCCAATGCCATCATTGGGTGACATCACTAAAGATCTTACAGCTTTAATGATGGACATTATTGTTGTCATTAGGGCCAGCCATGTAACGTTCAATGGGGTTATGCATCCATGGGCTACTCCACCATAACGGAGTAGCTGCTGGCCGGACAGGTGTAATACAGTCAATGGTAGGTGGTACCCTGGAGGCAGCTGGACACAGTCAGGATGCAAGTAGCGGATGAAAGCTGGTGCCGGGTTACTGGAAGCGGCCGCAGGATACAGGGTACAGGATAGTGACTTGTCAAGGGCACAGGATGCAGGATACCGGCTGGTTCCGGACACAGGATACGGAACCTTCGCAGGCTAACACTGGGTTAGTATAACGTTGTTCAGGCACTGGCATAGTGGGCAGAGTTCCTTCACTAGTCCAGGGTATGCAGAGATAGGCTGAGGACACTCTTACTGGTCCTTTAAGAGACTGCCAGAGCGCGCGCGCACCCTACAGGCAGATGGCGCTCTCTGCCTGACAGAGCTCAGAGGAGTCCGCGTCGAAGAGGAGGTGGGCACTGGTGAGCACAGTCCAGCTGGTGGCCGTGACCGCCAGTAGGAGGGGAACGTCAGGGGTCAGCAGCCGCCGGCACTACAAGCCATATGTTGAATGATTCCCTGTGCGATACCTTCTGTGGGCATCTCCCTCATACGGTATAGTTTTTATACAATATGCAGATAACCTTAGAGTGCCTAATTATACACTCTATACAGTACGGTGCCCAAATAATAGTGCCATATATTGCCCAAATAATAATGCCATATGTTGCCCAAATAATGTTGCTATCCATTTGCCTAAATACCAGTGCTATATAGTGCCACCACCATGCCACACAATGCCTAAGTAAATACCGCCATACAGTGCTGAAATACCACCATATAATGTCCACATAACAATTCCATACATACGTCAATGTAATAACAATGCTATACAAATAATATTAAGATTTATGGTGGTCACAAGCTCCAGGCCTGAAACCCACTTCCTGTCTCATCAGAGACTCAGGTTCCTATCTGTCCCTCTGCCTTGCTTTACACTGCAGCTCTGCTTGTTCACACTGATTTCCATTAGAGAAAGGTTAAATGACTAAAACTACAAGTGACTAAGCCACATATGATAAAATGAAAATGATCAGGAAACTAAGAAACATGATTGAGGGAAATTAGATCCATGGGCAAATCCTAATATCCATCCCCCTCCCAAATCAAATGAAAAAGTAGCGCCAAATATATTTAAGAAATAAGATTCCTAATTTATTATTCTAATTCTGATTTATCAATTATGGCAGGAAATTGCGGTATAAAGGAACAGCTTGTAGTCTTCAAAAATAAATACATCATTCGCTCAAAGCTTTGACAGACCCTGGGCTCCTGCCACCAAATGTCAACTGCGGGGAAGCCGAACGCCTCGGTAATTCTCGCTTCCTTCATCTATTTATTAAAAAGTGACATTAAAGGAAAACGTCGCTTTTATACAACATGCTGCGGTTAAATCTACATAAAAAGTCACGTCACTCTGTAAATACTTTGCTTTACTGATTTTGTACTGATTTTGAGTGTTTTCCTCTCCATTCACACCTAAAGCGACAATGACAATTCTGCTGGTGGATAATTGAGACTCTATTGGAATCTGTCATGTGACCTAACATCAGAAATCTAACTATGGAACTGTTTTCTGAGCTCCCACCATGCACTGCTCTTTCATAAATGGACGTATTGTCAAAAGCTTTAGATGTGAATGGAGCAAAAAATTTATTATGACTCCAAACTGATAAGTATTTGCAAAATGACACACAATGTTATGTACGATTAAAGTGTGGAATACAGCGGATAGATATGAGCGAGATAGATAGATAGATAGATAGATAGATAGATAGATAGATAGATAGATAGATAGATAGATAGATATGAGATAGATAGATAGATAGATAGATAGATAGATAGATAGATAGATAGATAGATAGATAGATAGATAGATAGATAGATAGATAGATAGATAGATAGATAGATAGATAGATAGATAGATAGATATGAGATAGCTTTAAACAAGCCATAGAGATTCTGAAAGACAAGGCGTGCAAAACCTTCTATGCCATCAGACGAAAACTCTATCATCTCAAACCACCAGTGACGGTCTGGCTGAAAATCTTTGACTCCATCATCTCCCCAATCCTCCTGTATGCCAGTGAAGTCTGGGGTCCGGACACATACCCAGACTGGTCAAGGTGGGATTCCAGCCCAACAGAAATCTTCCACCTAGAATTCTGCAAACACCTTCTCCAAGTCCATCGGAGCACCTCAAATAGTGCCTGTCGGGCAGAACTGGGCAGATTCCCACTACACCTCACAATCCAGAAGAGGGCGCTATCATTCTGGGCCCATCTACACAGCAGCAGGCAAAGTTCCTATCACCATAAAGCCTTGTTACACCAAGGGGTCCCAGGTAAACCAGGCCCCCCAGAACATCTCACCCTGACCCGGCCTGAAGAAAATGTCACCCAGCGCGGCCTCACAAAAGCCGAAATCAAGAAGACAATAAACAAAGGCCAAGAGGAATATATCAGTGACTGGAGAAACGACATAAAGACATCCCAGAAACTGACAATATACCGGAGTCTACAGCGGGAATATAAACTGGCGCCATATCTGGAGAAACTGCCAAACCCCAGAGACAGACAGATCCTGAGCCGCTACAGACTGAGCGCCCACAACCTGCTCATCGAATCCGGGCGCCACAGACAGAACTACAAGCCCAGGGAGAGCCGACTGTACCAACAGTGCGACCAGGAGGCCGTGGAGGATGAGACCCACTTCCTGCTACACTGCTCCAAATACTCAGCAGTAAGGGACACTCACTTCAGGAGACTCTCTGATCTCTTACCGGACTTCAGCTCCATGGAAGAGGAAGAGAAACTCTACATCCTGCTGGGTGAAGAGGAAACCACAGTGGGCACAGCGGCACAATATGTCACTGCATGCCATAAACTGAGAGAGACATGATATGCCATGGACTTGTATAACCCCAACCCTAGATATGTCCCTATCCCCCAATCCCTCAGTCCCTATCCCTCATTCCCTTACTTCTTACTTGCTTTGGCAATGCTAATATGTATTTGGTCCTGCCAATAAAGCTTCTTTGAATTTGAATTTGAATTTGAATTTGATAGATAGATAGATAGATAGATAGATAGATAGATATGAGATAGATAGATAGATAGATATGAGATAGATAGATAGATAGATAGATAGATAGATAGAGAGATAGATAGATAGATAGATAGATAGATAGATAGATAGATAGATAGATAGATAGATAGATAGATAGATAGATATGAGAGAGATAGATAGATAGATAGATAGATAGACAGACAGACAGACAGACAGACAGACAGACAGACAGACAGACAGACAGACAGACAGACAGATAGATAGATATGAGATAGATAGATAGATAGATAGATAGATAGATAGATATGAGAGAGATAGATATGAGATAGATAGATAGATAGATAGATAGATAGATAGATAGATAGATAGATAGATAGATAGATAGATAGATAGATAGATATGAGATAGATAGATAGATAGATAGATATGAGATAGATAGATAGATAGATAGATAGATAGATAGATATGAGATAGATAGATAGATAGATAGATATGAGATAGATAGATAGATAGATAGATAGATAGATAGATAGATAGATAGATAGATAGATAGATAGGAGATAGATAGATATGAGATAGATAGATAGATAGATAGATATGAGATAGATAGATAGATATGAGATAGATAGATAGATAGATAGATAGATAGATAGATAGATAGATAGATAGATAGATAGATAGATAGATAGCTTAGGACTCCACATACTGAATGGCCGCACCAAGGGAGACTCTTTAGGAAGGTATACACTAAACTCCCATGTAGGCAGCAGTGTAGTAGACTATGCCATCACGGACATGGACCCCGCAAACATTGGCGCACTCATAGTCACTCCACAAACGCACCTGTCAGATCACAACCAATTACTTCTATACATCAAATCCACAACCAAACCATCTGCACAAAAACCACATCAAAGCGGCCTCTTCAACCTGCCCCCATCTTATAAATGGTCCAAAACGTCAACTATAAAATATAAAGAGACAATGAACAGACCAGAAGTGCAGGAGATGCTTCACAACCTCTACAACAAGGTGTATGAGACAAGCCCAGGAGGGGTCAATCAGGCCGTAAATGACCTCAATAATATATTCTATACCATGGCAGAGAAGTCTGACCTGAAAAGATGTGACTACAAGAGGCCACAAGAAATACATCCTAACGGTTGGTTTGACCGTGAGTGCAAAGAAGTACGGAAGACCCTAAGAAATGCCTCAAATAAGAAGCACCGAGACCCAAACAACACCGGTCTGAAGGAGGCCTACAGCAACATACAGAGGCAATACAAGACCATCCTCCGAAAGAAAAAACAAAGGCACATCTCCACCAAACTTACCCAACTCCAAGACGCCCTCCATGACAACTCGTTCTGGGAATTATGGAAACACATGGGCAAAAATTGCAAGAAAAACAACCTTCATATTCAAAATGGCAACATCTGGCTCCAATATTTCAGGGACCTCTACAAAGATATCCCGAAAGAAGAACAAAGCCAAGAACAAAAACAAATAAAATCAAAATTGAAGGCGATGGAGGAAACACTTAAAGATTCTCAAAACCCCCTGGATACACCAATAACACTGCAAGAAGTAACAGAGAGAACCTCAGACATAAGGTGTAAAAAATCCAGCGGCCTAGACAGAATCTCACCAGAAATGATAAAACACAGCCCGCCAGAAATACAGGCCGCAATAGTCAAACTATTTAATATAGTGCTGAGTGCCGGCTACTTCCCGCAAATCTGGAACCAAGGCCTTATAACACCAATCCACAAGAGTGGGGACAGGTACGACCCGGCCAACTACCGAGGGATATGTGTCAGCAGCAACCTGGGGAAACTGTTCAGCAGCATCCTGAATAAGAGAATCCTCAGCTTCCTCACCCAGCACAATGTCCTCCACCAAAGCCAAGCTGGGTTCATGCCAAACCACCGCACCACTGACCACATCTACACCCTGCGCAGCCTCATCAAGAGCCACGTCCACAATACAAAGCATGGGAAGATTTACGCCTGTTTTGTGGACTTTAAGAAGGCCTTTGACTCAGTGTGGCACCCGGGCCTATTCCTGAAACTGCTGGAGAGCGGAATAGGAGGTAAAACCTATGACGTCATCAGAAGCTCCTACACAGAGAACAGATGCAGCGTGAAGGTGAACGGGAGAAGAACGGCTGATTTCCAGCAGAGCCGAGGAGTCAGACAAGGCTGCAGCCTCAGTCCAACGCTCTTCAACATCTACATCAATGAACTGGCCACAGCTCTGGAATCCTCCTCAGCACCAGGTCTCGCCCTCCATGACACCCAGGTGAAATTCCTGCTGTATGCAGATGACCTTCTGTTACTATCACCAACCGAGAAAGGTCTCCAAGACAACCTGCAAATCCTAGAAAAATTCAGCTCCACGTGGGCACTACCCATCAATGCCAAGAAAACCAACATCATGGTGTTCCAGAAGAGAAACTCAAAATCCCCCAGGCACCCGACCTTCACACTAAATAACGCCACAATCACAGCGACCGACAGGTACACTTACCTGGGCCTAGAAATCAACCAATCAGGAAGCTTTAAACAAGCCATAGAGATTCTGAAAGACAAGGCGTGCAAAACCTTCTATGCCATCAGACGAAAACTCTATCACCTCAAACCACCAGTGACGGTCTGGCTGAAAATCTTTGACTCCATCATCTCCCCAATCCTCCTGTATGCCAGTGAAGTCTGGGGTCCGGACACATACCCAGACTGGTCAAGGTGGGATTCCAGCCCAACAGAAATCTTCCACCTAGAATTCTGCAAACACCTTCTCCAAGTCCATCGGAGCACCTCAAATAGTGCCTGTCGGGCAGAACTGGGCAGATTCCCACTACACCTCACAATCCAGAAGAGGGCGCTATCATTCTGGGCCCATCTACACAGCAGCAGGCAAAGTTCCTATCACCATAAAGCCCTGTTACACCA
>NC_134688.1:472173283-472316946 GCF_050947455.1 Rhinoderma darwinii
TCTATCTATCTATCTATCTATCTATCTATCTATCTATCTATCTATCTATCTATCTCCTATCTATCTATCTATCTATCTATCTATCTATCTATCTATCTATCTATCTATCTATCTATCTATCTATCTATCTATCTATCTATCTATCTATCTATCTATCTATCTATCTATCTATCTATCTCCTATCTATCTATCTATCTATCTATCTATCTATCTATCTATCTATCTATCTATCTATCTATCTATCTATCTATCTATCTATCTATCTATCTATCTATCTATCTATCTATCTATCTATGTCCCTTAGTAACAGCCTTGACCTTGGGCGAGCGCTATTAGTAATATAGATCATCCCTCGCGCCGCTGCGGCTGCTCTATAATCACTTCTGCTTTACTCTTGGCCTCAGGTAATGGGGAAAAAAACAAAACAAGAAAACACAAGATTAGTTTATTTGTTGAATATTTAAAGAGGCGGCGCAGCTCTCGTATGGCGCGTTTCTTATTAATTTTCTTTAGATTTTGTTCTAAGGGCGTCCGCCGGCGCCTTGTTACTGTCGCAATCACCGGAAAAGAAAATTATTAAAGTCATAGAGATTCCTCGAGTCCAACAAGAAGGCCGGTGAAGGATCGGGAGACAATGTCTCAATTATTTATGAGGATGACCTCTGCTTCCATGGCTATGTTTTATTCATGGGTGTTTGTTCTTTGCTTCTATCCACCCGCCACACACAACTCTCCTCCAATTTAAATCCAGATAAAGGAATGGCTCCATCTGTCTCCCCCTCTCGCTTTTTATTTCCCAATTACCCGGCCGCTTCTAGCCGCAAACATGTTCCGGAAAAGAGGACAATTTTTTATTTAATATCTTAAGGTGGAATATCACGCCATTATATCAACCGCTGCAGCTGTAGATGGATAAAAATCAAGTTTTAAAGGGATATTACAATATTTTCTGTGGTTTTGTTTTTCACCATTTGCAAGATCTCTGCTTGCTATCAGTGTAGGGGACCAATTTTTTATTTACATCCAGACTGAAAATGTGTCCTAACCTACTGTAATTCAGCTCACACAGGGCTTCCCATGCACTGGTGTAATTGGGACGTGATTAAACTGATCAAATGTCCGCATTCACTGACAGCAAGCAGAAAACTTTAAATTGTTGAAGAATAGAAAGAAAAAGTATTTAGAACGTATTCCGACTCTCTCCAAGAAAGGAGAGTCCTAAAAAAAGGGAGGCCTCCAGACTCCCAGAAGATTAAGTTGTTCAACACCAGTCCCCGATGCCTTCACTGAACCACCAATAGGCAATGGGATGGCACTTTAAATGGGGCACTGTGACTGGCACTATTCAGTGTCCAAGGGTATTACGATGGGGTTGGGTCGTGCCCTATATTTTAAGAGGTGGGGCATATGTTTGAGAATATTGCGTGTTGTATGAATTGTCTACTTTAAATTGGTTGTCTAGTTTAGAAACCCCTTTTCATGTGCCTTATTTGGGATTTCTGAGTTAATAGAGGGGGGTCCTCTGTTCAGGATCCTCATAACTTGGTCAGAGTGGAGAGCGGTTACATAGAGCGTCTTTCTCTCTGGAGCACGTGTCCTGTCCTGTATTACACACACAACACATTGAAATGAATGGTAACCGTGTAATACTTTAATTCTCCTGTGGTGGCACTGCAGGGAAATAATCCATTTACTGCCAGGTTTTTTCACAGATTACAGCTGATCGCTGGGAGATCAGTTTATTGTCAAGAGATCCTTCGGACAAGTAGGGATTGTCCAAAGCAGAGATGTATTTTTTAGAAAGATTAGGCACTGTTTATTATACAAACTGTAAGCTTTATTTACATAAAGGGTTAAATATAATTTTCACATCCTTTTTGTATTCAACTGGTGGGGAGGCATATCAGTATAAAAATGGGGTATCCTTCCTGCAATGGGACTATTACTTGCAGCACTGCACCCTAGGATCCTCCTTCCATCTCCTACAGGGTGGTCATCCTGGACCAACTACGTCTAGCACATACCTCCCAGCTTTCAAGTATCGCAAAGACGGACAATTTTTTTCCTTTTAAGCCACGCCTCTAACCCCTCCCAATTCACCGCCCATACACAGCCGGTTCAGTCCACACCGTATCATGCTCTCATAGTGCCTCCCCATGATATAATGCCACTATAGCTCCCCCACACAGTATAATGCCGAATAGTTGCCCCCACACAGTATAATGCCGAATAGCTGCCCCCGCAGAGTATAATGCTCACATACACTATAATGCCCCCATAGGTGCACCCATACAGTATAAAGCCAACACAGATGCCCCCATAGAACCCCAACACAGTATAATGGCAAATAGTTGCCCCTGCAAAGTATAATGCCCACATGCAGTATGCCCCCATGGATGCACCCATACAGTGTAAAGCCAACATGGATGCCCCCATACCGTATAATGGCCACACAGATGCCCCCATACAGTATAATGCCCCACAGATGTCCCCATACAGCATAATGACCCTATACAGCATAATGCCTCCATAGCTGCCTTAATACAGTATAATGCCCACACAAATGCCCCCATACAGTATAATGCCTCACAGCTGCCCCCATACAGCATAATGCCCCCCATAGCTGCCTCCATACAGTATAATACCCACACAGATGCCCCCATACAGTATAATGCTCCATACTACCACAATGCCCTGTAGATTGTGCCACAGTGTCCACTGTAGATAGTGACCACATAGGCAATCAGTGCCCACATACCACCACAGTGCCCACATATAAAGTGCCAGTGCCCAAATATAAAGTGCCATTGCCCACATAGTGCCACAGTGCCCATGCAGATGGTGCCCATATAGTGCCACAGTACCCATGTAGATAGTGCTACAGTGCCCACATAGTGCCACAGTGCCCACATATAAAGTGCCAGTGCCCACAGTGCCCATGTAGATGGTGCCCATATAGTGCCACAGTGCCCATGTAGATAGTGCGACACCCTCTTGAAGATAGCTCCACCTTGCCTGTAGATAGCGCTAATAGCCCCTGTAGATAGCTCCATTGGGGCTCCCTCTAGTAGCGGAATCCTGAGCCAGAATATTGGCTACGCCTTGCCCGAGGATTCCACTCCAGGAGGTGTCCCTGACATCAATGTCTATATTTGGACAGTGATGTTTGGGGTTTTAAGATTTCGGAATTCCCGGCCAGAGTGTCGGCAATGCTCTGGTCGGGGATTCCACTTCTGGAGAATCCATTGATGTCATTGTCCATATATGCACAGTGACATCAACGGCTTTCCAAAAAATGAGTCCCGGCCAGAGAGCTTGCGCTTCTCTGGCGCGGGACTCCATAGTTGAATACTGGAGCAGGGAGCTGACAGTTCCCTTCTTCAGCATTGGATTCAACTGTGATACAGTTGAAACCGGGACACCGCTCCTAATCCGGGACAGTCCCAGTGAATCTGGGACGGTCGGGTGGTATGCTAGTAGCCTTTTACATTGCATCTGGCATTCTTAATCCCCAACACAATGATGTTCTTCTGGTCTGGGCCTCGTGGCATGGTATATCTTTCCTGTATAACCTTTCTTAAAGTGGTTCTATGATCTGACATCTATATGGGTCACATAACAGAGGACAATGTAGTTCTCACACTATCTAACATGAATGTGATCCCAATAGCCACTCTTCAAAATAAGCTGCTTGGTGATACTGTCCCTTTAAAAGAATTTTAGTGCGCTCATTTACTACAATGTGCATCCATATAATCAGGGTATTTAAGGCCGATGTACCACCTCCTAACACTTTCCTGCCGAAACGCTAAGCGTCAGCTGGCACTGCGTCAATCATCTGTGCTCCACCTTTGTCAGTGTGGTTGCCGTCACTATTATTGCGCCACTGTTTGGCAGGATTTTGGCATTATATGGGTGCTGTAGGGTGGTATTATGTGAGCACTTTACCAGGGTATTGTTTTGGTACTTTATGGTACAGTAATTTGGGCACATTTTGGTGGTCTTATTTAAGCACTGTATAATACTGTTCTTTGGGTACTGCACTACACATTATCATTGGCACTGTTTTTTGTCTGATTTTTCGGAACTATTCTTTAAAGGAGTTGTTTGGTTTCAAAAACTAATTTTCATACACCCTATTAGGGAATTCTGAGTTAATAGAGGGGGGGGGGGGTTCGCTGTTCAGGATCCTCATCTATTGGTCAGTATGGAGAGCGGTAACATAGAGCATCTCTCACTCTGGAGGACCCGTCCTGTATTTCACAGACAACACATTAATATGAATAAACAATATGTAATACTTCGTTTCTCCTGTGGTGGCGTTGCAGGGAAACTTAGCACTTGTTCAGAGGTTTTCCCCCTTGACAATAAGCTGATCACTGAGATTCCCAGCAGGGGACACTTTGTGATCAGCTTCAGACCACTTTAACAAGTAGAAAAGCGGAGAACCCCTAAGTGCTGGGGAGGGGGTACTATGGAAAGTTTTTCCCATGGGCTTCGACAGACCCAATTTCGAATCATAGGAAGGAACTTTATCGCTTTGTTTTTGGATTGTTGGAAAACACCCAGAATGTTTCTGCTACAAACTCATGTACATGGATTCCAACCCAGGGCTTTCCACTGAACCTCGGTATTAGCACGGTAACCCCCCCCCCACGTGTAAACCGTGATATCTGATTGATCCATAACTTTTACTCTCTAATTTTTTTCAGTACGGTTTTGCAGTATTTTCCTGTAATTTAGAGAAAGATAACCCGCGGCTCGCCAGTTGCTATGGAACTTTTAGCGCCAACAAGCAGCAGTCCGCCAGCGCTGCATTGTGCCCACTCCTGCCGTGAACTCGTGCACATTTTCTATACCTGCGCACCGTCCGCACAGCAACAGCTCCACAGAGGAACAAAAGGAACAATTTATCCAATTCACTCTCCGGCGGGCACGTCTTATGTCATGGAAATCTCTGCCTAGTAAATAAATGGTCATATCATAGCTATAAAGAAAGCAGCAAGCTGGAAGGACAGTGAGGGTCAGTTTACACCGGCCAATACAGGCTGTAAAAACGAGCGCCGATCAACAAGGCAGCTCATTGATCAGCGCTCGTTTGCTCCTTCCACAAAGAGGTATGTATGGGGGCGATCGATCATTACTACGATCGCTCGTCCCCATACATTTCCATTATGTCTACGGGACATGTGCTGCCGACAACGATAACATTGCTTGAAGCATAAACGATACGATCAGCCGATGATCGACTGTTTGCTCATTCATCGGCTGATCGTTTCCCGTTTACACAGGGCAGTGATCGGTAACGAGCGTTCTATGAACGATAGTTGCCCGATAATTGGCCCGCGTAAAAGGGCCTTTAGTGGTTTAGTGGTCTTCTGTTTTAATGATGGAATCAATAGCGCAGTCGACATGATAATAATGTATGGGGACGAGCGAGCGGAGTATCGAGCGCTCTACCTCATACTAGCTCCTTGTAAAAGGCGCAAACGAGCGCCGATCATTTATCGGCGCTCGTTTACATGGCCTAGGTTGGGCCAGTAAGAGGACCTTTACAGACTGTGATCTGTCATCTAATTATCTATCTATCTATCTATCTATCTATCTATCTATCTATCTATCTATCTATCTATCTATCTATCTATCTATCTATCTATCTATCTATCTATCTATCTATCTATCTATCTATCTATCTATCTATCTATCTATCTATCTCATATCTATCTATCTCATATCTATCTATCTCATATCTATCTATCTCATATCTATCTATCTATCTATCTATCTATCTATCTATCTATCTATCTATCTATCTATCTATCTATCTATCTATCTATCTATCTATCTATCTATCTATCTATCTATCTATCTATCATCTATCTATCTATCTATCTATCTATCTATCTATCTATCTATCTATCTATCTATCTATCTATCTATCTATCTATCTATCTATCTATCTATCTATCTATCTCATATCTATCTATCTATCTCATATCTATCTATCTATCTATCTATCTATCTATCTATCTATCTATCTATCTATCTATCTATCTATCTATCTATCTCATATCTATCTATCTATCTATCTATCTATCTATCTATCTATCTATCTATCTATCTATCTATCTATCTATCTATCTATCTATCTATCTATCTATCTATCTATCTATCTATCTATCTATCTATCTATCTCATATCTATCTATCTATCTATCTATCTATCTATCTATCTATCTATCTATCTATCTATCTATCTATCTATCTATCTATCTATCTATCTATCTATCTCATATCTATCTATCTATCTATCTATCTATCTATCTATCTATCTATCTATCTATCTATCTATCTATCTATCTATCTATCTATCTATCTATCTATCTATCTCATATCTATCTATCTATCTATCTATCTATCTATCTATCTATCTATCTATCTATCTATCTATCTATCTATCTATCTATCTATCTATCTATCTATCTATCTATCTATCTATCATCTATCTATCTCATATCTATCTATCTATCTATCTATCTATCTATCTATCTATCTATCTATCTATCTATCTATCTATCTATCTATCTATCTATCTATCTATCTATCTATCTATCTATCTATCTATCTCATATCTATCTATCTCATATCTATCTATCTATCATCTATCTATCTATCTATCTATCTATCTATCTATCTATCTATCTATCTATCTATCTATCTATCTATCTATCTATCTATCTATCTATCTATCTATCTTATATCTATCTATCTATCTATCTATCTATCTATCTATCTATCTATCTATCTATCTATCTATCTATCTATCTATCTCATATCTATCTATCTATCTATCTATCTATCTATCTATCTATCTATCTATCTATCTATCTATCTATCTATCTATCTATCTTATATCTATCTATCTATCTATCTATCTATCTATCTATCTATCTATCTATCTATCTATCTATCTATCTATCTATCTATCTATCTATCTATCATCTATCTATCTCATATCTATCTATCTATCTATCTATCTATCTATCTATCTATCTATCTATCTATCTATCTATCTATCTATCTATCTATCTATCTATCTATCTATCTATCTATCTATCTATCTATCTATCTATCTATCTATCTGTATTGTCAGCCCATTCGGTATAACGTGACAATTTTATTGTTTCATATCTTCATCTTGGCTCAAGAGCTCACACATAGGTGCCAGCTGCCCGCAGATCCCTGGTTTATTTTAATTGTACCCTTTATTTCCAGCCTTATATACAATGCGTGTGTTATTCCTGAGAGAAGAGCTCCATTCATAGCACAGTGAGAGAGGATCTGTGAGCGGATGGTACAATGGCGGATGTAGTATTGTATTGTCTATCATCCCTCCATACTGAACGCTGCGCCAAGGACATGTGACGCTTCAGCCTCTGTACATTATAATCTGCGCCCCCTTTACCAGGTCCATATTTACTATGTAGGCAAACCAAGTAGTGGCAACCCAGAAATGAAAGTTTAAAGGGTTTCCAATTTTTTTGTAACTATGTTGAACATTGCATAATGAAAGCTCAGCAACTTTCTAATATATTTTGTGTTTTCAAGATCTCTGCTAAGGGAGCCCTATGGAAACCTTTAGCTTGTACGTGAATGAGAACGTTCTTACATCCAGAGGCCGAAACCCCGCACATAAATCATACTTCTCACAGCTAAAGGGTCTGTAATATTTACATCCAGTCTAGAGAATCAGTAGCACAAGTCCTAATATTTTGTTACATTGTATCAGTGCATATAAAATGTATCAACCTGGAATTTAGACTGTTTAGCTCATAGATTATTGTCTAGGCTGAATACAATGCAACAAGTCCTCAGCTGTGAGAAGTATTAGGACTGGTTTGCAGCTTCTGGTATAAACAAGAATGTTTCAATTCACTCATTGCAAGCAGAGGTCTTGAAAATGGTGAGAAATTGAAAAGCAAAACTGTATTAGAGAGTTGTATGTCCAACTTTTAACTCCATGTCTTTTAGGTCTGTGCTGATTAATTTCTTAATATATATTAATAAAAATCAGAGCTCCATTTTTCGGATACAAAGCTCCAATCCTTTGCATAGAAAAAAACGTAAATCATAAAATTCTTTCTGCCTGCAGCCACCACTAGAGGGAGGTGTGGAGCTTACTAAAGACTGTTCAGACATGTATGCAGTGTGCTCCCCCTAGTGGTGGCTGCAGCCAGATAGAATTTTATCATACGACTATATCTCGGCAGGGGATTTGGAGCTCTGTATCAGAAAACCAAAGCTCCGACCGGTATGAAGATATATTAAGAAATGAATCAGCCCAAGATTGTTGATCTACTTAGAGAAAAAAAATTAATTATCTAGTGTACACCTCCACCCCAACAGAGGTGTGTAATATTATGTAAAAATTAGAAACTAATGGAATACGAAATATAAAATCTAAAAGAGGAAAATAAATACAACCAGAGACGGCAGAGACATAAAAAGGATTAAAAAAAAAATTTTTTTGTGCCGCCATATTCCTCCTGGTTATTGCTCCTATACTATGTACTCATCTCTGCTACATCACCGTTGCCAAATTTTGGATTGCCTCACGACCCACCTGACTGTTGCTCCTGTATTACGTACCTAGCTCTGCTACATTACCGGTATCAAATCCTGTATTGCCTGATGACCCTTCTGACTACTGCTCCTGTACCACACACCCAGCTCTGCTACATCCCTGATTTGCTTGACAAATCTCCTGACTTCTCCTGTACTATGTACCCAGCTCTGCTACATCATTGTTTACAGAACCCTGGATTGCCTGACGACTCTCTCGATTACTCCTTCTGTTTCACGCACCCAGCTCTGCTACATTCAGCAATTCAGAACCCTGAACTGCTTGACTCTGCTACGTGACTATCTTGGTACATGTTTAGGACTTTTACTGCTACTTTTCTTAGCAACCGCATCGCCTCTAAATCATTTGTCTGGTCCCTGATCCGATAGCGTCATCCAGAGAATCAACCACCGAACTAGCTAGACGTACCGAAGTCCCGGCGCCAGCTGCGAACCTCAACCCTAACCGTGGGAAAGCTATAGGACACTATAGGTGAATTATACCCCTTGGTTGCTTCGTTCTCTGGGTATCGTAGGAACCAGACCGTTACGGCGCTATAGACTGCAAATGTATTTATTAATTACTCGTTGCTTATATATTCCGCTGCGCCAAGATTGTCGTTATGCACATCAGTCCCTGTCCCTAACAGGGTCCTAACCAATTTCCCCTATCCCACACACACACTAGGACCAATTTCACAGGAACTAGAGTGTGGGAGAAAACCCGGGAAACCCCACCAAACACAGAGGGAACATACAAAGTCCATGCAGATGTCGTCCTTGGTTGGATTCAGATCCGGGACCCCAGCGCTACACGTAGCAGTGCTCACCAGCCCACACATATAACATCCAGCATCTTTGTAATAGACCTTCATTATCTTTTTTGCAGTTTTCCATTTCTTAGAAATATCTTAGTAAACTGGAAACCATCAGTAAGCTGCTATTGATGGATATGCTATTGTTATTATGTGTCTCTCTTTGGGACAGTACATAATGATGTCCTACGGTGGATGGACTGTGGGACTGATGACTTATTAGCATTCAGCTGAACGCTGTGGGTCCAAATTCTCTAACCCCCAGAGATCAGTTTATATTACCTGTGGAAAACACACTTTTTGTAAATTGCGGCGAAAACGGCAACGTGTTTCAAAACAAATTTGACAACAAAAACGACTCATATTAATGCACCCGGCCAGCTTATTACTATGTCTACTGTATATGCATCAAAAACGGAAAATCACCTATAATCAGATCTGTCAACATCTTGCTGACGGTTTCCATTTAGCAACATATCTATTTTTCAATCCTGCGCAAACGAGTAAAAAATACGAGAAAACTGCAAAAAAAATAAAATAAATAACAATAAAGATCTATGACAAAGCGGCTGAATTTCTCATTTTCCTACTATAGATGGCAAAGTAATTAAAGGGGCGGCGTCACTTTAATCACAAACTAGAGTCCAATATGACCAGACTTCAAAGATAATCGCCGTCTCTTATATAGAAACTATGGATGTTATAAGGGTCACTGGTCTGATACACACAGATCTGTCGCCTGCCGCACACTCATATGTCTCCCTCCCACTAAATTAGAGGCTGCGGCCTGACTATGACAGACGAGCCGAGCACTGACAGCGTGATTTATGGGGATCTCTGAGGTAAAAGGGGAAGGAGATTTGCAGCGGCTCATAAACAAGGGTTTCTGTGCTGCTTTATGGAGTAAATAATAATTCCCGGCAGCTTTATGACTTCCAGCAGGACGGCTTTATTAGGGACGTGATAGTCCTGGATCTCCGCTGATTAGGGCTGAATAATATGGCTTCCGCCGCTCGTTCTCCTCTTAGGTGTTTTTTTTTTAAATTAGGATTTAATTATAGGACATTTGCATAACCTCATGAACCGCAGGCTGCCGGATTTATTACTGCTAATTGGTCATAAGCGAGATTATAAATGACTGCACCGGCCAAATGGGATGTGTGATAATGGCCGTCATTTAGCCTCACAGCGTTTCTTACCACAGCAGCGCAGTCTGGGCTGCATTCAGACATTGCAGATTTTATTTTCGGTGTGTAGATGCGTGAGGTTACCCAAAGCGCCATTTCTGCTGCAAAAATTGAGGAAGATTTACCAGACGAGCGCCAAATTCTTAAAGACAGAGAATGGATGTATGAGAATTGGGTGCAAGGCATATATATAGTGTTTTAAGAATGACACCTTACATTATAAGCAATATTTTGTGGAAATTGCTCCAAATTTATCAAGTTGGCTCATGCTACATAACACACGACAGGTCAGGCACACTTCTCTTCCATATGACACCTCACAGCTGTCGGTCGTATATGCCAGCATTTGGCGATGTCATAGGTCCAGAAAAAAACTACTGTGTACATATCCTGTACTGATCCTGAGTTGTATCCTGTATTATACTCCAGAGCTGCACTCACTATTCTGCTGGAGGAGTCTCTGTGTACATACATTACATTACTTATCCTGTACTGATCCTGAGTTACATCCTGTATTATACTCCAGAGCTGCACTCATTATTCTGCTGGTGGAGTCACTGTGTACATACATTACATTACTTATCCTGCACTGATCCTGAGTTACATCCTGTATTATACTCCAGAGCTGCACTCACTATTCTGCTGGTGGAGTCACTGTGTACATACATTACTTATCCTGTACTGATCCCGAGTTACATCCTTTATTACACTCCAGAGCTGCACTCACTATTCTGCTGGTGGAGTCACTGTGTACATACATTATATTACTTATCCTGTACTGATCCTGAGTTACATCCTGTATTATACTCCAGAGCTGCACTCACTATTCTGCTGGTGGAGTCACTGTGTACATACATTACATTACTTATCCTGTACAGATCTTGAGTTACATCCTGTGTTATACTCCAGAGCTGCACTCACTATTCTGCTGGTGGAGTCATTGTGTACATACATTACATTACTTATCCTGTACTGATCCTGAGTTACATCTTGTATTATACTCCAGAGCTGCACTCACTATTCTGCTGGTGGAGTTACTGTGTACATACATTACATTACTCCTACATCAGCGGACTTCACAGTTCTGGGTGTGAAGATGATGCTACCCAGAATGCAAGTCATCTTAGCGAGCTTTTTACGAAACTGAACAAGCAGGAAATGCTGGGAAATTGACACTCTATAGAATGCAGAATTGTGAATGCCGCTCTGGAGTATAATGCAAGCTGTAAATATCTAACCATTGGACCTGTACTTTATTTAGGCCCATTTCTTACCTAAGGCTTCTCTGCATTGTAGTGTGAACTGTACACAAGGACACTGTAATAAGATTATAACTACGATAGAGCGCTCTATTTCCAAATGTTGAATCTTAATTAGTATCTGAGCCAAGTATCACAGGATTAAGAGACGTTTTAGGGTTTAAACAATCCTTTGATAATATATCTCCTCTCTCATTCTTCTTACAAGATTTCTTCCTTCTCGTCTGCAGGGCTCCTGCTGCGACAGGATGTGAAAATCTCTGCCAATCTTATTGATCAGAATCTTACAGCATCAAAGGGAATATTGTATACAGTAAGTGAGACGGCCTCGCTGTGCAGGAGGGAAGAAAATACCAATTATATGATAAAGTAAGAAGTCTCGGCTCTTGCGCTCTAATCCTAGCGCAGATTAAAGTCCCCGCTCCGGGCCCGCTCCTTGCTATTAGAGTAAAACCTGCGACAAACATTAACACGACTCAGGGAGGAGTATCTTCTCTACAGCGGTTGCACATAGACCGGTAATCAGACAACTCGTCACGATGGGGGGCGATAGAGAAGAAATATCTCCATCAGAAAAATCTGATTACTAAAGCAGATTGAGATGGAGAATGTCAGGGTGTGACTGCTCCCATGATGCTCTACTCGTTCCCTAATCCAGTCTGTAATTTCAGACAGACTGGTTGTTATGGCCACAGTGCCTAGCAGCCAGTCTTTTCTGTAGCAAATCCCCCAACATTTAAATTCCCATTCGCGGGACATTTTATTCCCCGCCCTCTGATTTGCCGGGAATGCCCTAAAAACCTCCTAAAAGTAAATATTTTGGTGCTCATTTGCATAAGCCCCACCCCTTCTGAAGTCTGTTTTGCCAAACAATGGGGCGGTTGTTTTTTTTCTCAAAAGGATTGTCAGAGAGAAAGTCCCTAGCAACTTGCCTGTCTCAGGTTACCCAGGGCAAAGAAGGGGTACAAAGGTTTTTACAGACATATTACTCCCAGGAGCAATCTGACAGTGACTCACTCCCCTGGACCACCAGGGACTTTGCCATTGACCCCTTAACAAGGACCAGCTTTGAGGGCCATAACTTTGACCATTGGTTAAGGGGTATAAGTAGACCCCAAAGCTTTTCTTCCGCATCTCACGGGTTTGCTGTTTGTGGTTTAGCTTGACAGATTTTGGTCCTATCCTTGGCGGGTTTCTAAACATCTGCACCCCATGTGCAGTTATGTGACACGCGGAGGACCTCCAGAGGGCGTTAGCAACAGACAGTACAAAGAGCCCTCAGGGGACCATAACTTTTGGCCAGTGGTTAAGGGGTTGAACTAGACCCCATATCCCACAGGTGTTCGTGGCTTAGGTAGGCAGATCTCGGTCCCATATTAGATGGGTCTCTAAACATCTAGACCCCATGTACAGTTATGTGACACACGAGGCCCTTCAGAGGGAGTTAGCCACAGAGAGACAACACCAGGAGCCGCTCTGAGGACCATAACTTCTGGCCAGTGGTTAAGAGGTTAATGTAGACCCCATAGCTTTTTTCCCACATTCCACATTTTGGATGGTCGTGGCTGAGCTTGGCAGGTCTTGGTCCCATATTGGATTGGTCTTTAACCATCTGCACCACACTTAGTTATGTGATGTGGATGTCGAAGGAGGACCTGCAATGGGGGTGGGCCGCATAGAGACAGCACTTGAAGTAGCTGTGGGGGCCATAACTCTTAGTCAGTGGTTAAGGGGTAGTGGTAGACCCCATGGCTTCTCTTTTACATCCCACTGCTTATATCAGCCCCTAAAATTAATGCTGAATCTCTCTATTCACTATATTTCCTGCTCCACTGTCTTTTTATATATGGTAATTAAATCAGATTGAACGTGAAGGATCTGGTCATTTCCTAAAATGGAGATATTAAAAATAATGACCTCCAAAGAAGCAAAATCTTTTCATGAGAAACTAACTCCAGGAGAAATTACATTTTCATCTCTTGCAGAACGCCCCCTCAGCTGCATAAAGTAAGGGATTTTTAGGCTAATGTGTGGGATTGGAGCTTTCGTGAAGACTTCAGTTAATTGCACGTACTGTACCGTACCCGAGACGAGCCTTAATCAGATTCATGTCAGAGGCACTTACATCCTCAATAGAGACGTCTTATTCCCTCGGATACCTATTGATTCTTTTTTAGACCCTTTACTGAGACGTTCGTCTTCATCAAGGGAAGATTATGGCTAAATCACAGACTGTTCTGATCTGAAAGAGCATTTCTGTGGCACTTAAATACATATAGACATGTTGATTTTCTCATATTGGCAGAACAGAAGATGCTGATATGACGCGGAGGTGTTGGGGAGGTATATGGATGTAGCAGAGCTGAATGTCCTTCACTCTTGATAATTGACTGCGTAAAGTTACCTTCAGTCCTATGTAAAACCGCAGATAAAACATCTACATCAGTAGATAGACCATGGTTATTTTTTGGATGTGGACATTGAGTTCCTCTTCCTAGGATGAAAGGGACGGAACATCATAGTACATTTCATTATAGAATATCCCCTGCTGCTAAGATGGTGTATCTAAGCCTATTATGTGTGATACAATCTGCTTAGCCAGAGTACCCAAGCCTATTATTGTAATACAGTCTTCTAACTGGTGTATCTAAGTCTATCATGTATGATAATGTCTGCTGATCTGCTGTATCTAAGCTTATCATGTGTGATACTGTCTGTTGTCCCGCTGTATCTAAGCCTATCATGTGTGATACTGTCTGCTGAGCTGCTGAATCTACTCCTATCATGTGTGATACAGTATGCTGAGCTGCTGTATTTAAGCCTATCATGTGTGATACCGCCTGATGAGCTGCTGTAGCTCATCCTATCATGTGTGATACTGTCTGCTGAGCCGCTGTATCTAAGCCTATCATGTGTGATACTGTCTGCTGAGCTGTGTATCTTAGCTTATCATGCTGAGCTGCTGTATCTAAGCCTGTTGTGTATGATACTGAAGTCTATAATTTCTCATACTAAAATGTTTACTTCCTTCCGTCTTTCCCCTTCTTCTGGTAGTATGTTTCCCCTTTCAAGATTTATAATGCTGTAGGGGGCGCTCTTGTAAGATAAATGTAACTGTCCCTAAACCGTGTACTCCAATAATGCCACCACAGCTCCCGCATGGCTAAACCACCCAGCTTTTCCAGGTTCCTGAGTGGCAAATCTACCTATTTACACTGTGATACGTCTCCTGCTCCTGTATTGCCGCATACATGGACAGATTCGCCATTTTGAAGAAACGGATATAACATCTCTAGAACTAATATATTTTTTAATTTCCGGGGAAAATTCTCGTCACACTAATTTGCTATGTAAACGGAGAGAGAATTGGGACTTTATTTGACTATCCTGCCCGTTGTAGATTAACATTCCGCGTTACCGCTCGTCGTCTCTGTTACATTGTGATATCGTGGCGTTCCCAGCACTTGCCATATTTCCCGCTTAATATAAAATATATTGAAAAAGACATCAGCTTTATCTGACTGTGCACAGACAACGGCAGCGACAAGAGTCATGCAATTAATTACTCAGGATAATTAGTGTTTTATTAGCAATTTTCCAGTTCTTGGCAGCTTCCCCCTATAGAGAACGTCTTCATACATATCAAACCGAATAACTTATTATCTCTGTGCTCTTCCTGCATGTTCAGAGACTCGGCAAACCCCAGGAGCTTACAGTTTAATGGCTGAATCAGAAATCAACCCGTCACTTGGTTTAATGATGACTCTTCCTGTGTAGTGGATAGAATTGTGTGACTGGTGGAAACATCTCTTTCAAGGGCTAAAGTTTATGTCAACCTTTGTACGCCATAAAAATAACATATAAAAAGTTTAGTCACTGTGTACATACATTATATTACTTATCCTGTACTGATCCTGAGTTACATCCTGTATTATACTCCAGAGCTGCACTCACTATTCTGCTGGTGGAGTCACTGTGTACATACATTATATTACTTATCCTGTACTGATCCTGAGTTACATCCTGTATTATACTCCAGAGCTGCACTCACTATTCTGCTGGTGGAGTCACTGTGTACATACATTATATTACTTATCCTGTACTGATCCTGAGTTACATCCTGTATTATACTCCAGAGCTGCACTCACTATTCTGCTGGTGGAGTCACTGTGTACATACATTACATTACTTATCCTGTACTGATCCTGAGTTACATCCTGTATTATACTCCAGAACTGCACTCACTATTCTGCTGGTGGAGTCACTGTGTACATACATTACATTACTTATCCTGTACTGATCCTGAGTTACATCCTGTATTATACTCCAGAGCTGCACTCACTATTCTGCTGGTGGAGTCACTGTGTACATACATTATATTACTTATCCTGTACTGATCCTGAGTTACATCCTGTATTATACTCCAGAACTGCACTCACTATTCTGATGGTGGAGTCACTGTGTACATACATTACATTACTTATCCTGTACTGATCCTGAGTTACATCCTGTATTATACTCCAGAGCTACACTCACTACTCTGCTGGTGGAGTCACTGTGTACATACATTACATTACATATCCTGTACTGACCCTGAGTTATATCCTGTATCTCTTTATTTTATATAAATTTACAAAACATAAACTGAAAAACAAATACATAACTAATTCCATATAACCAAAAAGTCACAACCCAATTCTTATAAACAAATTTTCTTATATACATCTCTGTATATGAGAAGAGAAAACTATACCAGACCCGGCCACATACACCCCACTCTTATATACTTACATCTACACTTCATCCGAAGCTAAACAATAGCTAGAATATATACAAACATCATATAAACGTAATCCAAAGTACTAACAGAAAATCCCCCGACCCGCGTCAACCAAGGGCCTAAAGAAACAACATAATAATGATGATAATAATAATAATCAAACAACATAATAATAACAAATAAAATAATAATAATAACAAAAACAATCCAAAATATAATAATACTAATCCCAATTTTTTTTTTTAATTTTGTATTTTTTTGTAATTTATTTTTATTTTTTTTATTTTTTATTTTTTTTAAATCACACTATACACATCCTGACTTTCCCTAACCTTACCCTTCTTACCTAAACTCCACCACCTCAGCCAGCATCTCGCCTCATGTCCTCTCACGTCCGCATAGTCCAGATGCTGGCCCCCACCACCACACCCAACACCCCAGCCCAGCCCCCCGCCCCATGTCCTCCCATGTCCGATTAGTCCGGGGCTGGGTCAGGCACACCCCCCCCCCCCGACCAATCTATTAACCCCCTTAAGTCTATCCCTATTCTCACAACATTTCTACAATATAATACAATACACGTCACCAACTTGTCCAAATACCAAACCATATACAAAATACACCGTACCCGAAAGCACCAAGTTCGGTCGCTTGTAAACCTTTTTCCTGCCATTTCAATCCTAAACAAAACAAAAATCTTCCAGTGCTTACCTAGCCCATCACCAGATAGAGAGTAGGGAAAGCCCCCCCCAGCACCCCCCCAGAGGCCAAGGTACCACGTCCACCGCTGCACCCTCCCTATCGCTTGCCCTATCTCCTTACCCTATTACTAGCCCTTTCTTGACCCTATTGAAAGCTGACCCTATGCTGACCCTCACCTTTCCCTTATTCCGAGCCCTATCGCTATATTTTTTTTTGGTGCCTCAGCGGAACGCAGACCCCCACCTCCAGTTGAGCACCGGTGACGACCCCCCCCTCCCTCATGAAGGCAGACACATTAAGGCACCCAAAAGGAAAAGCCCCTCCAAAGACGAGAGGCTATGGATGCTCCCAATCTGCCAACCTCCAAAGAATGCACCTTCACCAGGTCACCCATGATATTGCTAACAACCTCATCCACTAGGAGGATTTTCTTCTGGGTAGAAACTAGACATCGTGCATTCCACATAAAGTGCCTGACCACTATACTGACTAGAAACAAGGTGCAATGGTCCCTACCACCGAGGTCTCCGAACACTCCATAGGCCCACCCAGCATAGGAGAGGCTGGTTAGGCCTGGCCAACCAATGGAGGCTCCCACCCTTTTGTATACCTCTGTATTGAAAGGGCAATGAAGCAGGAAATGCTCCATGCTTTCCAGCACTCCGCCACACTCCTCCCGGGGGCAATCCCGATCATCAGAGCTTCTGCACTTTAGATTGCCCCTCACATACAGTCTCCCATGGAAGCAACGCCAAGCCAGATCCCAAAACTTCTGGGGAATCCTCGCTGAATTTAAAAGTTTTAATCCCACCCCGAGGTCACTACTTGGGCAGTCTTTGAGCGCCAGGGGCTTCTGGAAGTGGGTCATCAGGACCCTCTTGTCAAGAAATTTTCTCGACATGGTCCTGATCTCCCACACCTCCAGACCCCACCGGCGAAAAATCTTCAGCGCCAGGGTGGCATAAGCCGGGAGATGTCCGTGAGGTGTACGCAGGTCTTTCACTTGCCCTCCTCTCTCCCATTCCTGGAAGAAAGGCCGAAACCACCCCCTGCAGGAGGATATCCACCAAGGAGCCCTCTCTTGCCAGAGGTTTGCCAGGTTGATCTTAACAAAGGTGTTCACTAGGAACACCACCGGGTTAACCATACCTAACCCGCCTAGTGTCCTTGGTAGGTAAGTAACCTCCCTCTTGATTAGGTTGAGCCTGTTCCCCCATAACAGCTGGAAGAACAGGCTATAGACCCGAGTCCAGAGAGGTTCTGGCAAGATGCACACACTGCCCAGGTAAAGCAACATGGGCACCAGGTAGGCCTTGGCCAAGTGAACCCTTTCCCTCAGGGTTAAGGACCAACCCTTCCATTGGTCGACCTTCTGGGCAACTAGATTCAGCCTATCCTCCCAGTTCTTCTTGGGGTAATCACCCGGGCCAAATTCGACTCCTAAGATCTTAGCAGACCCCTGAGGCTCTGGAAGGGTGTCCGGGAGATCAAAACCAGGATCTCCTCCTCCCAGCCAGAGACTTTTGCACTTATCCCGGTTGATCTTGGACCCAGATGCCAATGAGTAACGCTCCACTTCCGACATCACCCACTCTGCCTCCCCTCTCGAGGAGACAAAAATGGAGACGTCGTCTGCGTACGCAACCACCCTCAGAGTGGCCTCCGGCCCCTCCAGGCCGGCCCCGACTCCCGCCAATGGCCCACGATCGATCCTTTTAAGAAAAGGATCAATTGCGAACGCATATAGCAAAGGGCTCAAGGGACAACCCTGGCGGACACCAGACCCAACCTCAAAGGGGGTTCCAACCCAACCGTTCACCAGCGCAAAAGTCTCAGCCCCAGTGTATAAGATCTGTAGCCAATTGACAAACCCCCCCGGTAGGCCGTACCTCAGAAGGACCGACCAGAGGTACTCGTGGTCCACCCGGTCAAAAGCCTTGGCCTGGTCCAAGGACAGGATGTACCCCTCCCACCGACCAGAATTTCCCTGCTCCACTGCCTCTCTGACACTGAGGACAGCACTAATTGTGCTGCGGCCTGGAACAGAGCAATGCTGGACCGGCGAAAGGAGCCGGGATGCAAACTTCACCAGCCGATTAAACAGCACCTTTGCGAGAACCTTTCTGTCCGTATTGAGCAGCGCTATGGGACGCCAATTCTCAATACGGGTCGAGTCTTTACCCTTCGATAAAACGATCAAGGCCGACCTCCTCATTGACATTGGCAAAGTACCCGAGGAAAGGCACTCATTAAACACCTCAGTCAAGAGGGGAACTAGGGTTCCTTTAAAAGTCTTATAAAACTCGGATGTTAAGCCATCCGACCCTGGCGATTTTTTGAGGGCAAGCCCATCAATCGCCAATCCCACTTCCTCTTCCTTGATCGAGTCTATCAAAACACCGAGAGAGGGGTCTACCCCTGGCTCAGGGATGGTTTCAGCCAGGAAAGCCGACATCTCGTCTCGGTTTGGATCTTGCTTCCCCAAGAGGTGCGAGTAGAAGGATCTGACGACCTCCAAGATCCCTGATTTGGATCTCTTCAGAGATCCTGTACTATCAATCAGTCCTGTCACAACCTTACGACTCACTGACATCTTACAGTTCCTGTAGGGGTCGGGCGAGCGGTACCTCCCGAAATCCCTCTCAAGAACTAAAGATGTGTGCCTATCATACTGACACCTCCTGAGCAAAGCTTTCACCACGGAGATCTCCTCCCCACTACCCCCGGTTGAGACCAGATGTTCGAGTTTCCTCCTCAGTTCCTGATATAGGCGGTACCTACTCATGGACCTGAGGCTCGAGAGCCTGCGGAAAAATCCTGCCACCCGGACTTTAAACAACTCCCACCACTCAGACTTAGTACCACTGAGATCCAACAAAGGTACCTGGCTCTGAAGAAAATCCTCAAAGGCCTGTCTTATCTCCGCTTCTTCCAAGAGAGTAGAATTCAGCCTCCATATACCTCTTCCCATCTGGAGGGACTCTGCAATGTTCAAAGAGAAAATAATCATACAGTGATCGGAGAACTCCACCTCAACAACGGACACTGGTGAAGAGATGGCTTCCTCCTTCAAAAAAAACCTGTCTATCCTAGACCTACAACTACCTCTACGATAGGTGAAACCCGAGTGGCCTGGGGTATGCCTGATGTGGATATCCACCAGGCGAGCATCGCTAACTATATTTTTTAATGCTACACTATCATAGGTCAATTTTTTATCTCCGGAACCTCCTCTATCTCGGGGCCTCACGACAGTATTGAAGTCCCCTCCAAAGATAACTTGTCGACCTGAAAAAAGGAAAGGCTTAATCCTCATGAAGAGACTTTTACGGTCCCATTTGCTCTGGGGTCCGTATATATTGATTAATCTTAATTCCTGTCCCCTCATGAGGACATCTAAGATCAAGCACCTCCCCATTTCTAACTCAATCATCCGTCGGCATGTTACCGGTGCGGTGAAAAGGACCGCCACTCCGCGTCGCCACTCCCTCCTAGATTTAACGACGTCTGCCAAAAGTGACAGCCTGGTCTCCTGCAAAAACAAAATGTCGGCTTCAACTCGGCCAAGAAAATCAAAGGCTGCAAATCTCGCCCTATCTGACTTAATGCTGGCAACGTTAATTGATGCCAGCGTCAACGGAGTGGGTGCCGCCATCATGGATGTTTGAGTTAGACGGCTTTCTTCTTCCCACCCCCCCTCTATCTGATGAGGACCCCCCTTCTTTGCCTCGCTTCTTGCAAACTGAGGAGTCCATATTCACCACCCTATTCCCATCTTCATCCCCAAGTACCGGGTCAACCTCCCCCTCTGGGGGCAACGGCCCCTGCAGCAGGGGAGGCTCAACGACTCTAGGGTGCCCTACCATGCCCTCCCTCTTAGTATGAGAGGCTGGAATGTCCACGAGAGCATGGTATCGATCAGTAGAGCGCACCAGGGGGGTACAGGATTTACCTTCCTGGGCCAGGGCGGGGCCAGATGTATTTGGCCCTTGGGTTTTGCCCGGTGTCCCTTTTGCTGTAGGCTGAGTCCTCTCTTCCTCTCCCACACTTTCATAGTGGGAGGACTGAGAGTCCTCAGCCCTCTGCTCCCTTTGGATCCTCCTCATCTCCTCGTTCAATTCGACCTCCCCAGGGGCATCAGCTTCAGGGGGGGCATCCAGATCCGAATCAGAGGTCGTTCCTGGAGCGCCCTCCAAATCCTCTCCTTCCTTCGCTTCTCCGCCCTTCTCTGGCGAGAAGGGGGACACTTCTTTGCATTCTTCCCTAGCCCCTGTGCCCCATCTTCCCTGCCCGCACCCTCACCCACGGAGGCCTCCCTCCTTTCATCCTCCGCAGGTTTGGAACAAGCATTGACAACAGAGCGAGGACACCGACTGAACGGGTGACCTAAGTCACCACACAGGTTGCAGCGAATACGGTCACACGATGCGGCTAGATGACCAATCCCCCCACAATGAGCACACTTCTGCACCTTGCAGCCTGCACTCAAATGTGAGGGGTCGCCACACCGGTGACACAACTTCGGCTGCCCCTGGTAGAAGACAAGGATCCGATCTCTTCCCAGGAAAGCAGACGATGGTATGTGGGACACCGTCTGTCCCAGACGCTTTAATTTAACCATGAACGTCCAGGCCCCTGACCAGATGCCAAACTCATCCATGTTCTTCCGTGGCATCTCTACTACCTCTCCGTACCTTCCCAACCAGGTCATGATATCAATACAAGAGAGTGACTCGTTACGGGTAAGAACGGTCACTCTCTTGGGACCACTTTGGCGAGAAATTGCTTGTGCAGCAAAGTCTCGCCAGCCAGGCTCGTCCTTCATCAGCTCGTAGTTCCCCCAGAAGACCTCAAGGCCCCCTAGGTGAACAAAGCTGATGTCAAACTCGACCGAGCCATGAGGATGTATCAAGGCAAAGATGTCACTCGCCTTGAAGCCCATCCCCAGTAGCAGCTCCACCACCCTCTTTCTGGGAGGGCACGCATCATTGCCACGCCACCGGAGACGGACCACATTCCTCCTGGCTACAGCCTGCCCGGCTGTTGGGAGCGACCACTGATCTCCTCGTTGCTCTCGGAAGGCATTTAGACCATATCTGTCTATCCAGAAAGACAGGTCCTTCTGCACTCCCCCTATGGTTAGCGTTTGCTTTCCCTCTCTTAAAGCGTCCAAGAGACGTTGTTGCAAGTTACCGTCCCCGGACCTTGAGCATGAAGATGGCTGGGCCCGCTGTCCCCCCGCTGCCACACCAGCATAAGACCTGCCGGATGTCACAGCAAGAGGAGCGCCAGGCCCATTGCCCCTGGTTGATACCCCATCCCCACCACCCACAGACACAGCACTCAACACCCCATTACCAGCAGACACTCCAGCAACTTTATTTACAGACACCTGCATACCCCCAGCAGTTTCCACATCCACAGCCGCAACTTTTTCATTTAACCCATCAGGTCCCCCTGCAGTCATCCTTCTGGCCAGGCCTGGTTCTATGTTATGTATTTTTGCTGTACATTTTGTTTGATTAGACATTGCTTCAGTCTCCGCATCATCAGGCACCTTTGCAGGGACGCCACCAGATGTTATAAGCGATGTCCCTGCTGTGCCCTCCGCCTCATTAACCTCCATCTGTTCTATGAGCGGAACATTTTTGGGAAAGGGGCCACCGTCGCCCCCGACGCCAGCAGCCCCTCCTCGCCTACACCACTTTTCAGCGATGCGGACGAAGGAGCCACTGACGTCACTGGAGCCGCCTCCGGCGCCGGACCACTCCCCCCTCCCACAGAGGAGTGGCCAACAGAGCCAGAGCCCCCTCTGTGACCGCCCTTGTCCGGAACGTCTGACAGCTTTACTGCGACACCGACAGACTTCCGGCTTTCAGACACCACATCCGGTTTCTGGTTTACCCGTTCTCCCGACCCCTGACTCGCATCAAAGACCAGTTTCCCGGGCTCGCCATTCACCGGACACGGGGACACACCCCCTGGCGTCACCAGGCCACCAGTACCGCCCCCTTTGCAGGGGTTGGCGTCCGGCGCCATTTTCACCACCACGTGTTCTAATGCTGGACCCGTAACACTCTCCCCGCATTCCCGCTCCAGCCCCACTGCAGAGGTTGGAGTTGGGGGTCTTGCGGGACCTGTGCCCTGATCCTGACTTTCATCTGGCTCAGAGCACAGGAAGGATCTTGCTGTATACACAAGTTTAAATGAACCTTTAGCAGATTTTTTTTCCTTTTCCTTTTTTTTCTTCTTAAATATTTTTTTCTTTTCCTTTTCCTCCTCTGCGGGTAACTCCGCACCAAAACAAAATCCCTGGAAGGATATAGGCGACTCCACATTACGGATCTGAGTGAGTAATCCTGGAGGCCGCTCACTGTCGTTTCAAAACACTCCTGATTATTCCCAGCTGTGAGTCCACCCTCCTCCTCCTCACTGCTCCTGGGTGCCTCAGAATCTGTGCCTTCTCTGGACTTTACATTCTCATGCTCCATTGCCTCCACCACATTTTCCTTTGCTGTGTCTTCCTCCATACTTTCTATTTTTATAGGTGCTGCCATCTCGGCAAACCTCTCTTCGTTTTTTAACTTTTCTCCAAACACCCCTCCGCCTGCCACAATCTCCTCACGTCTTTCTTCCACTTCTTTTATTTCCTCCAACAAGGATTTCACATTTAAACGGTATCGGGACCTCTTACCTCCTGTGGCTTTTGCAGCCCTTCCTCTGGCTACCGCCAAGTCCGCACGGAGCCGTTGCAGCGACTTCCTGAGGTCCCGATACTCCTCCAACCGCATAGCCAGACGGGAGCTGAAGTTCTCCACCGTCTCTCCGGTCCTCAGCTGTCCCCATTCCTCCACACGACGGTCATCCAAATGTCCGGACAGTGCTGGTCCTTCTCCAGACGACAACACCTCTATCACCATGCCGGACCGCGTCTCCATACCCTTATCCAGGGTTCCAGCCACGGGGGGAGCCAGGATAGCCTTGCCCCGAGATTATCTCCTCACCCCCGCGACCGTTTGCATATTCCCAGCCAGCTGGGATGACCCTCTACCCCCCGCTGGCATGCTCCGGGAGGTAGAGGTCTGAGGCTCCATCCTAGGATGGAACCCCCCTCAGGGTACTTTCCAAGCCCAGGCAGATGGTATGAGGCCTGGGCAGATAGGATAAGGAAAGTCCCTGGATCCAAGGCCTGCACGGAAGTCTCAGCAGCTCTCTCCACACGTCCTACTCCACCCAATCCAGAGCTGCACTGACTATTCTGCTGGTGGAGTCACTGTGTATATTCATTATATTACTTATCCTGTACTGATCCTGAGTTACATCCTGTATTACACTCCAGAGCTGCACTCACTATTCTGCTGGTGTAGTCACTGTGTACATACATTACATTACTTATCCTGTACTGATGCTGAGTTACATCCTGTATTATACTCCAGAGCTGCACTCATTATTCTGCTGGTTGTGTTACTGTGTACATACATTACATTACTTATCCTGTACTGATCCTGAGTTACATCCTGTATTATTACTCCAGAACTGCACTCACTATTCTGCTGGTGGAGTCACGGTGTAACATACATTACATTACATATCCTGTACTGATCCTGAGTTCCATCCTGTATTATACTCCAGAGCTGCACTCACTATTCTGCTGGTGGAGTCACTGTGTACATACATTACATCACTTATCCTGTACTGATCCTGAGTTACATCCTGTATTATTACTCCAGAACTGCACTCACTATTCTGCTGGTGGAGTCACTGTGTACATACATTACATTACTTATCCTGTACTGATCCTGAGTTACATCCTGTATTATTACTCCAGAACTGCACTCTCTATTCTGCTGGTGGAGTTACTGTGTACATACATTACATTACTTATCCTGTACTGATCCTGAGTTACATCCTGTATTATTACTCCAGAACTGCACTCTCTATTCTGCTGGTGGAGTTACTGTGTACATACATTACATTACTTATCCTGTACTGATCCTGAGTTACATCCTGTATTATTACTCCAGAACTGCACTCACTATTCTGCTGGTGGAGTCACGGTGTAACATACATTACATTACATATCCTGTACTGATCCTGAGTTACATTCTGTATTATACTCCAGAGCTGCACTCACTATTCTGCTGCTGGAGTCACTGTGTACATACATTACATTACTTATCCTGTACTGATCCTGAGTTACATCCTGTATTATATACCAGAGCTGCACTCACTATTCTGCTGGTGGAGTCACTGTGTACATACATTACATTATTTATCCTGCACTGATCCTGAGTTACATCCTGTATTATACACCAGAGCTGCACTCACTATTCTGCTGGTGTAGTCACTGTGTACAGACATTACATTACTTATCCTGTACTGATCCCGGGTTACATCCTGTATTATACTCCAGAGCTGCACTCACTATTCTGCTGGTGGTGTCACCGTGTACATAGATTACATTACTTATCCTGTACTGATCCTGAGTTACATCCTGTATCTCTTTATTTTATATAAATTTACAAAACATAAACTGAAAAACAAATACATAACTAATTCCATATAACCAAAAAGTCACAACCAAATTCTTATAAACAAATTTTCTTATATACATTTCTGTATATGAGAAGAGAAAACCATACCAGACCCGGCCACATACACCCCACTCTTATATACTTACATCTACACTTCATCCGAAACTAAACAATAACTAGAATATATACAAACATCATATAAACGTAATCCAAAGTACCAACAGAAAATCCCCCGACCCGCGTCAACCAAGGGCCTAAAGCAGGGGTCGGGAACCTATGGCTCGCGAGCCAGATATGGCTCTTTTGATGGCCGTATCTGGCTCGCAGACAGGGCTCCTACCTGTCTATGGGAGGGATGCACGTTGCAGCCGCACAGCTCAGTATAGTACACATGACTATGAGAGCGGGGCTGCGGCTGTGTAATTCAGCCACAGCCCCGCTCCTGAGTCCTGACATATGCGCGCGGGGTCAGCATCATGTGATGCGGCCGGCGCTGCACTAATGATCTGCGGCATTGAAGACAGAACATGGCGGGCGCGCTACAAAGCACCCCCATGTTGTCTTCAGTGCCTGAACTGCCGCTCATTAGTGCAGCGCCGGCCGCATCTCCTCATGCTGACCGCGCGCGCACTTCCTGTCAGGAGCGGGGCAATGGCTGTATTACACAGCCGCAGCCCCGCTCTATAACGCCGGAGATCAGAGAACCTCTCATCTCCGCCGTTATTCCCGTGAATGCTGCGATCACAGCTGACTGCAGCATTCAGGGGAAAGTGAGAAGGGGGGATGCCCCTGGATCGCGTCACAGGGAATTCCTGTGACGCGATCGAGGGCCATACCATATATGGGCAGACAGCCCAGGGTCTATTGACGGACCCCAGGGCTGTCTGACCATATCTCTTGTTGTTAGGATATACCCAAGTATGTCCTAACAACAGCCTGTGTGCTATCCGTCCACAGGCTAATGTACTGGCACATATCTGATATATGTCAGTACATTAAAGTTTAAAAATAAAGTAAAAACAAAGTATTGTTAAATTTTAAAAAAATATACACCTTCACCTTTTTTACAATAAACATTAAAATAAGTCTCAATACATAAAATACACACATTCAGTAATGGCGCGGACAACAATGTTTTTGCATCATTTATGATGTGTACGCTGTAAAAAAATGAAATAAACACGGCTTTGATTCACTTATTAATGTGAGGCGCGAGGTGCGATGAATTTACCCTCCATGTTCCTCACATTAATAGTAATTAACCCCATCATGTACCTCGCCTATCTGCGCATGCGCGAGTTCAAAGAGACAGAGAGTCCTGGGTCCTGCCGCCGATGGCCATAGTGAAGCGCTCCTGCACGAAATGGTGAGTATATCTTAAATTCTATATTTTAAGGGTAAAAGTTGGGGGTCGTCTTATACGCCCAGTCGTCTTATACGCCGACATATACGGTAGTTCTTTGATGGCCTGATAAGCATTGGCGGCAGTGGTGAGCGGCAGGGAGCATGGACTACATTTCCCATAACTCCCTGCATAGCCGCGCCGTCTGCAAGCACGCACCTGCGTCCCCTAGTGAAGCGGCATCTGCCTCCTCCCTTGTGTCTCCCTTGGACGTTCCAGAAACCCCTGGCTGTGCTGCTGCTTTGAAGGTGAACATTATAACATGGAAATTGTTACACAGCCTCATGGTCAGCAGCAGTGAGCTGCATCAATAAAGGGGCTGTGTAATACAGTGTGTCCCACCAACCCCCCCTTCCCACTTCACCCCTGAAAATAATCCCACATAATCCATAATATAGCCCCCCCCCCCAAAAAAAAATAAAAAATATGGCCTTAAAAAACATCTGCCACCCATATTACACTCTTGGGGGCTTTAAATTAATCTCTTGTGGGCATAAGAAACTGATTTAAAGGACCACTATCAGGGCAAAAATCTGTTCTGAGCGCTTTATTACAGCTCTGGAGGTCTCCCAGATGGATCTGAGCCTCTCTTTTTTGTTCATTTTCTGTAAGACCAACACTTTTAAAAGGGCCACTGACAGATACAATTGCTCCAGCGGTCACTTAGTACACAAAGGAGTGTTCCTCTCTGCTGCACTAAGCCACCGCTGGACCTAAACAATAATTCGCTGTAAAATAATAAAATAGATAATTGACATAACTGACAATGCGTTGTGTGACATGTCCAACATTCCAGCTTCTTTCTTCTGTGAATGCCTCAAAGCTGGCATTCTCTCAACATCAGGTGGGAAGAATGCCAGCTTCCAGTCATGCGCAGGAAAAAGAAGAAGCCAGACTGCTGGACTGATGTCATGCATCGCAAGCTCACAATGTAAGTTATTTATTTAATTTTTTTACTGCTAATTACCATTGTTTCAGTCCAGTTGTGGCTTTATACAGCAGGGAGGAGCATTCCTTGCTGTACTAAGTGAACATTGGAGCGATTGATCTGTCAATGGCCCTTTAAACATATTGTACGGCTCTCGCGGAATTATATTTCAAAATATGTGGCGTTTACGGCTCTCTTAGCCAAAAAGGTTCCTGACCCCTGGCCTAAAGAAACAACATAATAATGATGATAATAATAATAAAACAACAACATAATAATAATAAAATAATAATAATAATAACCCCAAAAATCAAAAATATAATAATACTAATCCCAATTTTTTTATTTTTTTTTTTTATCCTTTTTTTTTTTTTTTATATATATATATTTTTTAATCACACTATACACATCCTGACTTTCCCTAACCTTACCCTTCTTACCTAAACTCCACCACCCCAGCCAGCATCTCGCCTCATGTCCTCTCACGTCCGCATAGTCCAGATGCTGGCCCCCACCACCACACCCAACACCCCAGCCCAGCCCCCCGCCCCATGTCCTCCCATGTCCGCATAGTCCGGGGCTGGGTCAGGCAAACCCCCCCGACCCCCTCCCAACCTATCTATTAACCCCCTTAAGTCTATCCCTATTCTAACAACATTTCTACATTATAATACAATACACGTCACCAACCTGTCCAAATACCAAACCATATACAAAATACACCGTACCCGAAAGCACCAAGTTCGGTCGCTTGTAAACCTTTTTCCTGCCATTTCAATCCTAAACAAAACAAAAATCTTCCAGTGCTTACCTAGCCCATCACCAGATAGAGAGAAGGGAAAGCCCCCCCCAGCTCCCCCCCAGAGGCCAAGGTACCACGTCCACCGCTGCACCCTCCCTATCGCTTGCCCTATCTCCTTACCCTATTACTAACCCTTTCTTGACCCTATTGAAAGCTGACCCTATGCTGACCCTCACCTTTCCCTTATTCCGAGTCCTATCGCTATATTTTTTATTGGTGCCTCAGCGGAACGCAGACCCCCACCTCCAGTTGAGCACCGGTGACGACTCCCCCTCCCTCATGAAGGCAGACACATTAAGGCACCCAAAAGGAAAAGCCCCTCCAAAGACGAGAGGCTTTGGATGCTCCCAATCTGCCAACCTCCAAAGAATGCACCTTCACCAGGTCACCCATGATATTGCTAACAACCTCATCCACTAGGAGGATTTTCTTCTGGGTAGAAACTAGACATCGTGCATTCCACATAAAGTGCCTGACCACTATACTGACTAGAAACAAGGTGCAATGGTCCCTACCACCGAGGTCTCCGAACACTCCATAGGCCCACCCAGCATAGGAGAGGCTGGTTAGGCCTGGCCAACCAATGGAGGCTCCCACCCTTTTGTATACCTCTGTATTGAAAGGGCAATGAAGCAGGAAATGCTCCATGCTTTCCAGCACTCCGCCACACTCCTCCCGGGGGCAATCCCGATCATCAGAGCTTCTGCACTTTAGATTGTCCCTCACATACAGTCTCCCATGGAAGCAACGCCAAGCCAGATCCCAAAACTTCTGGGGAATCCTCGCTGAATTTAAAAGTTTTAATCCCACCCCGAGGTCACTACTTGGGCAGTCTTTGAGCGCCAGGGGCTTCTGGAAGTGGGTCATCAGGACCCTCCTGTCAAGAAATTTTCTCGACATGGTCCTGATCTCCCACACCTCCAGACCCCACCGGCGAACAATCTTCAGCGCCAGGGTGGCATAAGCCGGGAGATGTCCGTGAGGTGTACGCAGGTCTTTCACTTGCCCTCCTCTCTCCCATTCCTGGAAGAAAGGCCGAAACCACCCCCTGCAGGAGGATATCCACCAAGGAGCCCTCTCTTGCCAGAGGTTTGCCAGGTTGATCTTAACAAAGGTGTTCACTAGGAACACCACCGGGTTAACCATACCTAACCCGCCTAGTGTCCTTGGTAGGTAAGTAACCTCCCTCTTGATTAGGTTGAGCCTGTTCCCCCATAACAGCTGGAAGAACAGGCTATAGACCCGAGTCCAGAGAGGTTCTGGCAAGATGCACACACTGCCCAGGTAAAGCAACATGGGCACCAGGTAGGCCTTGGCCAAGTGAACCCTTTCCCTCAGGGTTAAGGACCAACCCTTCCATTGGTCGACCTTCTGGGCAACTAGATTCAGCCTATCCTCCCAGTTCTTCTTGGGGTAATCACCCGGGCCAAATTCGACTCCTAAGATCTTAGCAGACCCCTGAGGCTCTGGAAGGGTGTCCGGGAGATCAAAACCAGGATCTCCTCCTCCCAGCCAGAGACTTTTGCACTTATCCCGGTTGATCTTGGACCCAGATGCCAATGAGTAACGCTCCACTTCCGACATCACCCACTCTGCCTCCCCTCTCGAGGAGACAAAAATGGAGACGTCGTCTGCGTACGCAACCACCCTCTGAGTGGCCTCCGGCCCCTCCAGGCCGGCCCCGACTCCCGCCAATGGCCCACGATCGATCCTTTTAAGAAAAGGATCAATTGCGAACGCATATAGCAAAGGGCTCAAGGGACAACCCTGGCGGACACCAGACCCAACCTCAAAGGGGGTTCCAACCCAACCGTTCACCAGCGCAAAAGTCTCAGCCCCAGTGTATAAGGTCTGTAGCCAATTGACAAACCCCCCCGGTAGGCCGTACCTCAGAAGGACCGACCAGAGGTACTCGTGGTCCACCCGGTCAAAAGCCTTGGCCTGGTCCAAGGACAGGATGTACCCCTCCCACCGACCAGAATTTCCCTGCTCCACTGCCTCTCTGACACTGAGGACAGCACTAAATGTGCTGCGGCCTGGAACAGAGCAATGCTGGACCGGCGAAAGGAGCCGGGATGCAAACTTCACCAGCCGATTAAACAGCACCTTTGCGAGAACCTTTCTGTCCGTATTGAGCAGCGCTATGGGACGCCAATTCTCAATACGGGTCGAGTCTTTACCCTTCGATAAAACGATCAAGGCCGACCTCCTCATTGACATTGGCAAAGTACCCGAGGAAAGGCACTCATTAAACACCTCAGTCAAGAGGGGAACTAGGGTTCCTTTAAAAGTCTTATAAAACTCGGATGTTAAGCCATCCGGCCCTGGCGATTTTTTGAGGGCAAGCCCATCAATCGCCAATCCCACTTCCTCTTCCTTGATCGAATCTATCAAAACACCGAGAGAGGGGTCTACCCCTGGCTCAGGGATGGTTTCAGCCAGGAAAGCCGACATCTCGTCTCGGTTTGGATCTTGCTTCCCCAAGAGGTGCGAGTAGAAGGATCTGACGACCTCCAAGATCCCTGATTTGGATCTCTTCAGAGATCCTGTACTATCAATCAGTCCTGTCACAACCCTACGACTCACTGACATCTTACAGTTCCTGTAGGGGTCGGGCGAGCGGTACCTCCCGAAATCCCTCTCAAGAACTAAAGATGTGTGCCTATCATACTGACACCTCCTGAGCAAAGCTTTCACCACGGAGATCTCCTCCCCACTACCCCCGGTTGAGACCAGATGTTCGAGTTTCCTCCTCAGTTCCTGATATAGGCGGTACCTACTCATGGACCTGAGGCTCGAGAGCCTGCGGAAAAATCCTGCCACCCGGACTTTAAACAACTCCCACCACTCAGACTTAGTACCACTGAGATCCAACAAAGGTACCTGGCTCTGAAGAAAATCCTCAAAGGCCTGTCTTATCTCCGCTTCTTCCAAGAGAGTAGAATTCAGCCTCCATATACCTCTTCCCATCTGGAGGGACTCTGCAATGTTCAAAGAGAAAATAATCATACAGTGATCGGAGAACTCCACCTCAACAACGGACACTGGTGAAGAGATGGCTTCCTCCTTCAAAAAAAACCTGTCTATCCTAGACCTACAACTACCTCTACGATAGGTGAAACCCGAGTGGCCTGGGGTATGCCTGATGTGGATATCCACCAGGCGAGCATCGCTAACTATATTTTTTAATGCTACACTATCGTAGGTCAATTTTTTATCTCCGGAACCTCCTCTATCTCGGGGTCTCATGACAGTATTGAAGTCCCCTCCAAAGATAACTTGTCGACCTGAAAAAAGGAAAGGCTTAATCCTCATGAAGAGACTTTTACGGTCCCATTTGCTCTGGGGTCCGTATATATTGATTAGTCTTAATTCCTGTCCCCTCATGAGGACATCTAAGATCAAGCACCTCCCCATTTCTAACTCAATCATCCGTCGGCATGTTACCGGTGCGGTGAAAAGGACCGCCACTCCGCTATAGGGCTCAGCCGCAAGAGACCAGTAGGAGGGCCCGCGTCGCCACTCCCTCCTAGATTTAACGACGTCTGCCAAAAGTGACAGCCTGGTCTCCTGCAAAAACAAAATGTCGGCTTCAACTCGGCCAAGAAAATCAAAGGCTGCAAATCTCGCCCTATCTGACTTAATGCTGGCAACGTTAATTGATGCCAGCGTCAACGGAGTGGGTGCCGCCATCATGGATGTTTGAGTTAGACGGCTTTCTTCTTCCCCCCCCCCCCTCTATCTGATGAGGACCCCCCTTCTTTGCCTCGCTTCTTGCAAACTGAGGAGTCCATATTCACCACCCTATTCCCATCTTCATCCCCAAGTACCGGGTCAACCTCCCCCTCTGGGGGCAACGGCCCCTGCAGCAGGGGAGGCTCAACGACTCTAGGGTGCCCTACCATGCCCTCCCTCTTAGTATGAGAGGCTGGAATGTCCACGAGAGCATGGTATCGATCAGTAGAGCGCACCAGGGGGGTACAGGATTTACCTTCCTGGGCCAGGGCGGGGCCAGATGTATTTGGCCCTTGGGTTTTGCCCGGTGTCCCTTTTGCTGTAGGCTGAGTCCCCTCTTCCTCTCCCACACTTTCATAGTGGGAGGACTGAGAGTCCTCAGCCCTCTGCTCCCTTTGGATCCTCCTCATCTCCCCATTCAATTCGGCCTCCCCAGGGGCATCAGATTCAGGGGGGGCATCCAGATCCGAATCAGAGGTTGTCCCAGTTTCCTGGAGCGCCCTCCAAATCCTCTCCTTCCTTCGCTTCTCCGCCCTTCTCTGGCGAGAAGGGGGACCCTTCTTTGCATTCTTCCCTTGCCCCTGTGCCCCATCGTCCCTGCCCGCACCCTCACCCACGGAGGCCTCCCTCCTTTCATCCTCCGCAGGTTTGGAACAAGCATTGACAACAGAGCGAGGACACCGACTGAACGGGTGACCTAAGTCACCACACAGGTTGCACCGAATACGGTCACACGATGCGGCTAGATGACCAATCCCCCCACAATGAGCACACTTCTGCACCTTGCAGCCTGCACTCAAATGTGAGGGGTCGCCACACCGGTGACACAACTTCGGCTGCCCCTGGTAGAAGACAAGGATCCGATCTCTTCCCAGGAAAGCAGACGATGGTATGTGGGACACCGTCTGTCCCAGACGCTTTAATTTAACCATGAACGTCCAGGCCCCTGACCAGATGCCAAACTCATCCATGTTCTTCCGTGGCATCTCTACTACCTCTCCGTACCTTCCCAACCAGGTCATGATATCAATACAAGAGAGTGACTCATTACGGGTAAGAACGGTCACTCTCTTGGGACCACTTTGGCGAGAAATTGCTTGTGCAGCAAAGTCTCGCCAGCCAGGCTCGTCCTTCATCAGCTCGTAGTTCCCCCAGAAGACCTCAAGGCCCCCTAGGTGAACAAAGCTGATGTCAAACTCGACCGAGCCATGAGGATGTATCAAGGCAAAGATGTCACTCGCCTTGAAGCCCATCCCCAGCAGCAGCTCCACCACCCTCTTTCTGGGAGGGCACGCATCATTGCCACGCCACCGGAGACGGACCACATTCCTCCTGGCTACAGCCTGCCCGGCTGTTGGGAGCGACCACTGATCTCCTCGTTGCTCTCGGAAGGCATTTAGACCATATCTGTCTATCCAGAAAGACAGGTCCTTCTGCACTCCCCCTATGGTTAGGGTTTGCTTTCCCTCTCTTAAAGCGTCCAAGAGACGTTGTTGCAAGTTACCGTCCCCGGACCTTGAGGATGAAGATGGGTGGGCCCGCTGTCCCCCCGCTGCCACACCAGCATAAGACCTGCCGGATGTCACAGCAAGAGGAGCGCCAGGCCCATTGCCCCTGGTTGATACCCCATCCCCACCACCCACCACCTCACCACCTACAGACACAGCACTCAACACCCCATTACCAGCAGACACTCCAGCAACTTTATTTACAGACACCTGCATACCCCCAGCAGTTCCCACATCCACAGCCGCAACTTTTTTATTTAACCCACCAGGTCCCCCTGCAGTCATCCTTCTGGCCAGGCCTGGTCCTATGTTATGTATTTTTCCTGTACATTTTGTGTGGGTAGACACTGCTTCAGTCTCCGCATCATCAGGCACCTTTGCAGGGACGCCACCAGATGTTATAAGCGGTGTCCCCGCTGTGCCCTCCGCCTCATTAACCTCCATCTTTTCTATGTGCGGAACATTTTTGGGAAAGGGGCCACCGCCGCCCCCGACGCCAGCAGCCCCCTTCTCGCCTACACCACTTTTCAGTGATGCGGACGAAGGAGCCACTGATGTCACTGGAGCCGCCTCCGGCGCCGGACCACTCCCCCCTCCCACAGAGGAGTGGCCAACAGAGCCGGAGCCCCCTCTGTGACCGCCCTTGTCCGGAACGTCTGACGGCTTGACACCGACAGACTTCCGGCTTTCAGACACCACATCCGGTTTCTGGTTTACCCGTTCTCCAGACCGCTGACTCGCATCAGAGACCAGTTTCCCGGGCTCGCCATTAACCGGACACGGGGACACACCCCCTGGCGTCACCAGGCCACCAGTACCGCCCCCTTTGCAGGGGTTGGCGTCCGGCGCCATTTTGACCACCACGTGTTCTAATGCCGGACCCGTAACACTCTCCCCGCATTCCCGCTCCAGCCCCACTGCAGAGGCTTGAGCTGGGGGTCTTGCGGGACCTGCGCCCTGATCCTGACTTGCATCTGGCTCAGAGCACAGGAAGGATCTTGCTGTATACACCATTTTAAATGAACCTTCAGCAGATTTTTTTTCCTTTGTCTTTTTTTTCTTCTTAAATTTTTTTTTCTTTTGCTTTTCCTCCTCTGCGGGTAACTCTGCACCGAAACAAAATCCCTGGAAGGATACCGGCGACTCCACGTTACGGATCTGTGTAAGTAATCCTGGAGGCCGCTCACTGTCAGTATCAAAACTCTCCTGATTTCTCCCAGCTGTGAGTCCACCCTCCTCCTCCTCACTGCTCCTGGGTGCATCAGAATCTGAGCCTTCTCTGGACTTTGCATTCTCATGCTCCATTTTCTCCCCCACAATTTCCTTTGTTGTGTCTGGGGCTCTGCTGTCTTCCTCCACACTTTCTATTTTTATAGGTGCTGCCATCTCGGCAAACCTCTCTTCATTTTTTAATTTTTCACCAAACACCCCTCCGCCTGCCAAAATCTCATCACGTCTCTCTTCCACTTCTTTTATTTCCTCCAACAAGGATTTCACATTTAAAAGGTATCGGGACCTCTTACCTCCTGTGGCTTTTGCAGCTCTTCCTCTGGCGACCGCCAAGTCCGCACTGAGCCGTTGCAGCGACTTCCTGAGGTCCCGATACTCCTCCAACCGCATAGCCAGACGGGAGCTGAAGTTCTCCACCGTCTCTCCGGTCCTCAGCTGTCCCCATTCCTCCACACGACCGTCATCCAAATGTCCGGACGGCGCTGGTCCTTCTCCAGATGACAACACCTCGATCACCCTGCCGGACCGCGTCTCCATACCCTTATCCAGGGTTCCAGCGTCAGGGGGAGCCAGGACAGCCTTGCCCCGAGATGATCTCCTCACCCCCGCGACTGTTTGCATATTCCCAGCCAGCTGGGATGACCCTCTACCCCCCGCTGGCATGCTCCGGGAGGTAGAGGTCTGAGGCTCCATCCTAGGATGGAACCCCCCTCAGGGTACTTTCCAAGCCCAGGCAGATGGTATGAGGCCTGGGCAGATAGAATAAGGAAAGTCCCTGGATCCAAGGCCTGCACGGTAGTCTCAGCAGCTCTCTCCACACCTCCTACTCCACCCACTCCAGAGCTGCACTCACTATTCTGCTGGTGTAGTCACTGTGTACATACATTACATTACTTATCCTGTACTGATCCTGAGTTACATCCTGTATTATACTCCAGAGCTGCACTCACTATTCTGCTGGTGGAGTCACTGTGTACATACATTACATTACTTATCCTGTACTGATCCTGAGTTACATCCTGTATTATACTCCAGAGCTGCACTCACTATTCTGCTGGTGTAGTCACTGTGTACATACATTACATTACTTATCCTGTACTGATCCTGAGTTACATCCTGTATTATACTCCAGAGCTGCACTCACTATTCTCCTGGTGGAGTCACTGTGTACATACATTACATTACTTATCCTGTACTGATCCTGAGTTACATCCTGTATTATACTCCAGAGCTGCACTCACTATTCTGCTGGTGGAGTTACTGTGTACATACATTACATTACTTATCCTGTACTGATCCTTAGTTACATCCTGTATTATTACTCCAGAACTGCACTCACTATTCTGCTGGTGCAGTCACGGTGTAACATACATTACATTACATATCCTGTACTGATCCTGAGTTACATCCTGTATTATACTCCAGAGCTGCACTCACTATTCTGCTGGTGGAGTCACTGTGTACATACATTACATTACTTATCCTGTACTGATCCTGAGTTACATCCTGTATTATTACTCCAGAACTGCACTCACTATTCTGCTGGTGGAGTCACTGTGTACATACATTACATTACTTATCCTGTACTGATCCTGAGTTACATCCTGTATTATACTCCAGAGCTGCACTCACTATTCTGCTGGTGGAGTCACTGTGTACATACATTACATTACTTATCCTGTACTGATCCTGAGTTACATCCTGTATTATACTCCAGAGCAGCACTCACTATTCTGCTGGTGGAGTCACTGTGTACATACATTACATTACTTATCCTGTACTGATCCTGAGTTACATCCTGTATTATTACTCCAGAGCTGCCCTCACTATTCTGCTGGTGGAGTCACTGCGTACATACATTACATTACTTATCCTGTACTGATCCTGAGTTACATCCTGTATTATTACTCCAGAACTGCACTCTCTATTCTGCTGGTGGAGTTACTGTGTACATACATTACATTACTTATCCTGTACTGATCCTGAGTTATATCCTGTATTATACTCCAGAGCTGCACTCACTATTCTGCTGGTGGAGTCACTGTGTACATACATTACATTACTTATCCTGTACTGATCCTGAGTTACATCCTGTATTATACTCCAGAGCTGCACTCACTATTCTTCTGGTGGAGTCACTGTGTACATACATTACTTATCCTGTACTGATCCTGAGTTATATCCTATATTATACTCCAGAGCTGCACTCACTATTCTGCTGGTGGAGTCACTGTGTACATACATTACATTACTTATCCTGTACTGATCCTGAGTTACATCCTGTATTATTACTCCAGAACTGCACTCACTATTCTGCTGGTGGAGTCACGGTGTAACATACATTACATTACATATCCTGTACTGATCCTGAGTTACATCCTGTATTATACTCCAGAGCTGCACTCACTATTCTGCTGGTGGAGTCACTGTGTACATACATTACATTACTTATCCTGTACTGATCCTGAGTTACATCCTGTATTATTACTCCAGAACTGCACTCACTATTCTGCTGGTGGAGTCACTGTGTACATACATTACAATACTTATCCTGTACTGATCCTGAGTTACATCCTGTATTATTACTCCAGAGCTGCCCTCACTATTCTGCTGGTGGAGTCACTGTGTACATACATTACATTACTTATCCTGTACTGATCCTGAGTTACATCCTGTATTATTACTCCAGAACTGCACTCACTATTCTGCTGGTGGAGTCACTGTGTACATACATTACATTACTGATCCTGAGTTACATCCTGTATTATACTCCAGAGCTGCACTCACTATTCTGCTGGTGGAGTCACTGTGTACATACATTACATTACTTATCCTGTACTGATCCTGAGTTACATCCTGTATTATTACTCCAGAACTGCACTCACTATTCTGCAGGTGGAGTCACTGTGTACATACATTACATTTCTTATCCTGTACTGATCCTGAGTTACATCCTGTATTATACTCCAGAGCTGCACTAACTATTCTGCTGGTGGAGTCACTGTGTACATACATTACATTACTTATCCTGTACTGATCCTGAGTTACATTCTGTATTATACTCCAGAGCTGCACTCACTATTCTGCTGGTGGAGTCACTGTGTACATACATTACATTACTGATCCTGAGTTACATCCTGTATTATTACTCCAGAACTGCACTCACTATGCTGCTTTAACTCAAATGCTGAAGTGTTTTATGATGTTTTACATTTGAGTTACGATAAATTAACATACAGACACATACAAAAAGTTTCCCCACCCTAAAACAATAGAAAAAAAAAAGTTTGAAACCCATAGAATCATATTTTTAGAATGATGAAGGAATAAGGAAACGCCATTGGGTGACTACAGGTCGGACACATTTCCATGGTGATGAGTTTATTGTTTGCGTTTTATCTCCACAGAGAAAATGAAGGAGAAAAAGAAAGATACAGTAATCTCCTCCAGATACAGCCCGGCAGCCCTGATACATCTCTTAATTCAAGTGTCTTTTTCAATCAAATGGACCATTGACTGCGGCTGCTGGAGGCCGGGCGCTGCGCGGGGTACATACACGATGTATAGGGGAACGGCGGACAAAGAAAATCAGATATGTTTTGATTATTACAGGAACAATAAAGCTTATTAAATAGAGAAAGACAATAGGAACCGCAAATCTGTGGCAGATAGAAGATGTTTTTTGTTCTTGCTGTATCTATGAGTTTTTTAAGTGTATAGAATTTGTTTATAACAAAGAATAAAAAACCCTTAAAATCTATCTATCTATCTATCTATCTATCTATCTATCTATCTATCTATCTATCTATCTATCTATCTCTCTCTCTCTCTCTCTCTCTCTCTCTCTCTCTCTCTCTCTATCTATCTATCTATCTATCTATCTATCTATCTATCTATCTATCTATCTATCTATCTATCTATCTATCTATCTATCTCATATCTATCTATCTATCTATCTATCTATCTATCTATCTATCTCATATCTATCTATCTATCTATCTATCTATCTATCTATCTATCTATCTATCTATCTATCTATCTATCTATCTATCTATCTATCTATCTCATATCTATCTATCTATCTATCTATCTATCTATCTATCTATCTATCTATCTATCTATCTATCTATCTATCTATCTATCTATCTATCTATCTATCTATCTATCTATCTATCTATCTATCTATCTATCTATCTACCTATCTATCTCATATCTATCTATCTATCTATCTATCTATCTATCTATCTATCTATCTATCTATCTATCTATCTATCTATCTATCTATCTATCTATCTATCTATCTATCTATCTATCTCATATCTATCTATCTATCTATCTATCTATCTATCTATCTATCTATCTATCTATCTATCTATCTATCTATCTATCTATCTATCTATCTATCTATCTATCTCATATCTATCTATCTCATATCTATCTATCTATCTATCTATCTATCTATCTATCTATCTATCTATCTATCTATCTATCTATCTATCTATCTATCTATCTATCTATCTATCTATCTATCTATCTATCTATCTATCTCATATCTATCTATCTATCTATCTATCTATCTATCTATCTATCTATCTATCTATCTATCTATCTATCTATCTATCTATCTATCTATCTATCTATCTATCTATCTATCTATCTATCTATCTATCTATCTCTCTATCTCTCTATCTCTCTATCTCTCTATCTATCTATCTATCTATCTATCTATCTATCTATCTATCTATCTATCTATCTATCTATCTATCTATCTCATATCTATCTATCTATCTATCTATCTATCTATCTATCTATCTATCTATCTATCTATCTATCTATCTATCTATCTATCTATCTATCTATCTATCTATCTATCTCATATCTATCTATCTATCTATCTATCTATCTATCTATCTATCTATCTATCTATCTATCTATCTATCTATCTATCTATCTATCTATCTATCTATCTATCTATCTCATATCTATCTATCTATCTATCTATCTATCTATCTATCTATCTATCTATCTATCTATCTATCTATCTATCTATCTATCTATCTATCTATCTATCTATCTATCTCATATCTATCTATCTATCTATCTATCTATCTATCTATCTATCTATCTATCTATCTATCTATCTATCTATCTATCTATCTATCTATCTATCTATCTATCTATCTATCTATCTATCTATCTATCTATCTATCTATCTATCATCATACTAACTGTATCACTATTACTTTGGCTTTGTAGGACAGTATTATTTGGGCACTGTGTGTAACTATTTTCTTTATAAATTATTTTTATTTGTGTAATGTTTGGCAGTATTATTGGGACACTGCATGGTACTATTATTTGATTAATAAAGGGCACTATTATTTGGTGGGTGTAGGGCACTGTCATTTTGGCAGCACTATTTGGGCACCGTATTGTACCATTATATGGGGACTACATGGCATTGTTACATGGTTAGTAAGGTTGAAAAAAGTCATATGTCTATCAAGCTCAACCAAGGGATGGGAAAAGAGCACTGTATGGTGGTATTATTTGGTTTCTGTAAGTTGGTATTATTTGAGCACTGTATGGTGGTATTATTTGAGCACTGTATGGTGGTATTATTTGGGCACTCTATGGTGGTATTATTTGGGGACTGTATGGTGGTATTATTTGAGCACCGTAAGGTGGTATTATTTGTTTACTGCATTGTGGTATTATCGGTGCACTGTATGGTGGTATTATTTGGTTACTGTATGGTGGTATTATTTGAGCACTGTATGGTGGTATTATTTGGTTACTGTATGGTGGTATTATATGAGCACTGTGTGGTGGTATTATTTGGTTTCTGTACGGTGGTATTATTTGAGCACTGTATAGTGGTATTATTTGAGCACTGTATGGTGATATTATCTGTGCACTGTATGGTGGTATTATCGATGCACTGTATGGTGGTATTATTTGAGCACTGTATGGTGGTATTATTTGAGCACTGTATGGTGGTATTATTTGGTTACTGTATGGTGGTATTATATGAGCACTGTGTGGTGGTATTATTTGGTTTCTGTACAGTGGTATTATTTGAGCACTGTATAGTGGTATTATTTGAGCACTGTCTGGTGGTATTATTTGGTTTCTGTATGCTGGTATTATTTGAGCACTGTATGGTGGTATTATTTGAGCACTGTATGGTGGTATTATTTGGTTACTGTATGGTGGTATTATATGAGCACTGTGTGGTGGTATTATTTGGTTTCTGTACGGTGGTATTATTTGAGCACTGTATGGTGGTATTATATGAGCACTGTCTGGTGGTATTATTTGGTTTCTGTATGGTGGTATTATTTGAGCACTGTATGGTGGGTGTAGGGCACTGTCATTTTGGCAGCACTATTTGGGCACCGTATTGTACCATTATATGGGGACTACATGGCATTGTTACATGGTTAGTAAGGTTGAAAAAAGTCATATGTCTATCAAGCTCAACCAAGGGATGGGAAAAGAGCACTGTATGGTGGTATTATTTGGTTTCTGTAAGTTGGTATTATTTGAGCACTGTATGGTGGTATTATTTGAGCACTGTATGGTGGTATTATTTGGGCACTCTATGGTGGTATTATTTGGGGACTGTATGGTGGTATTATTTGAGCACCGTAAGGTGGTATTATTTGTTTACTGCATTGTGGTATTATCGGTGCACTGTATGGTGGTATTATTTGGTTACTGTATGGTGGTATTATTTGAGCACTGTATGGTGGTATTATTTGGTTACTGTATGGTGGTATTATATGAGCACTGTGTGGTGGTATTATTTGGTTTCTGTACGGTGGTATTATTTGAGCACTGTATAGTGGTATTATTTGAGCACTGTATGGTGATATTATCTGTGCACTGTATGGTGGTATTATCGATGCACTGTATGGTGGTATTATTTGAGCACTGTATGGTGGTATTATTTGAGCACTGTATGGTGGTATTATTTGGTTACTGTATGGTGGTATTATATGAGCACTGTGTGGTGGTATTATTTGGTTTCTGTACAGTGGTATTATTTGAGCACTGTATAGTGGTATTATTTGAGCACTGTCTGGTGGTATTATTTGGTTTCTGTATGCTGGTATTATTTGAGCACTGTATGGTGGTATTATTTGAGCACTGTATGGTGGTATTATTTGGTTACTGTATGGTGGTATTATATGAGCACTGTGTGGTGGTATTATTTGGTTTCTGTACGGTGGTATTATTTGAGCACTGTATGGTGGTATTATATGAGCACTGTCTGGTGGTATTATTTGGTTTCTGTATGGTGGTATTATTTGAGCACTGTATGGTGGGTGTAGGGCACTGTCATTTTGGCAGCACTATTTGGGCACCGTATTGTACCATTATATGGGGACTACATGGCATTGTTACATGGTTAGTAAGGTTGAAAAAAGTCATATGTCTATCAAGCTCAACCAAGGGATGGGAAAAGAGCACTGTATGGTGGTATTATTTGGTTTCTGTAAGTTGGTATTATTTGAGCACTGTATGGTGGTATTATTTGAGCACTGTATGGTGGTATTATTTGGGCACTCTATGGTGGTATTATTTGGGGACTGTATGGTGGTATTATTTGAGCACCGTAAGGTGGTATTATTTGTTTACTGCATTGTGGTATTATCGGTGCACTGTATGGTGGTATTATTTGGTTACTGTATGGTGGTATTATTTGCGCACTGTATGGTGGTATTATTTGGTTACTGTATGGTGGTATTATATGAGCACTGTGTGGTGGTATTATTTGGTTTCTGTACGGTGGTATTATTTGAGCACTGTATAGTGGTATTATTTGAGCACTGTATGGTGATATTATCTGTGCACTGTATGGTGGTATTATCGATGCACTGTATGGTGGTATTATTTGAGCACTGTATGGTGGTATTATTTGAGCACTGTATGGTGGTATTATTTGGTTACTGTATGGTGGTATTATATGAGCACTGTGTGGTGGTATTATTTGGTTTCTGTACGGTGGTATTATTTGAGCACTGTATGGTGGTATTATATGAGCACTGTCTGGTGGTATTATTTGGTTTCTGTATGGTGGTATTATTTGAGCACTGTATGGTGGTGTTATTTGAGCACTGTATGGTGGTATTATCTGTGCACTGTATGGTGGTATTATTTGAGCACTGTATGGTGGTTTTATTTGAGCACTGTATGGTGGTATTATCTGTGCACTGTATGGTGGTATTATCTGTGCACTGTATGGTGGTATTATTTGAGCACTGTATGGTGGTTTTATTTGAGCACTGTATGGTGGTGTTATTTGAGCACTGTATGGTGGTATTATTTAGGCACTTTATGGGGGTATTATTTGGGCACTGTATGGTGGTATTATTTGAGCACTGTATGGTGGTATTATTTGAGCACTGTATGATGGTATTATTTAGGCACTTTATGGGGGTATTATTTGGGCACTGTATGGTGGTATTATTTGTGCAAAGTATGGTGGTATTATTTGAGCACTATATGGTGGTATTATTTGGGGACTGTATGATGGTATTATTTGAGCACTGTATGTTGGTATTATTTGAGCACTGTATGGTGGTATTATTTGAGCACTGTATGGTGATATTATTTGTGCACTGTATGGTGGTATTATTTGGTTTCTGTATGCTGGTATTATTTGAGCACTGTATGGTGGTATTATTTGAGCACTGTATGGTGGTATTATTTGGTTACTGTATGGTGGTATTATATGAGCACTGTGTGGTGGTATTATTTGGTTTCTGTACGGTGGTATTATTTGAGCACTGTATGGTGGTATTATATGAGCACTGTCTGGTGGTATTATTTGGTTTCTGTATGGTGGTATTATTTGAGCACTGTATGGTGGTGTTATTTGAGCACTGTATGGTGGTATTATCTGTGCACTGTATGGTGGTATTATCTGTGCACTGTATGGTGGTATTATTTGAGCACTGTATGGTGGTTTTATTTGAGCACTGTATGGTGGTGTTATTTGAGCACTGTATGGTGGTATTATTTAGGCACTTTATGGGGGTATTATTTGGGCACTGTATGGTGGTATTATTTGAGCACTGTATGGTGGTATTATTTGAGCACTGTATGATGGTATTATTTAGGCACTTTATGGGGGTATTATTTGGGCACTGTATGGTGGTATTATTTGTGCACAGTATGGTGGTATTATTTGAGCACTATATGGTGGTATTATTTGGGGACTGTATGATGGTATTATTTGAGCACTGTATGGTGGTATTATTTGAGCACTGTATGGTGGTATTATTTGAGCACTGTATGGTGATATTATTTGTGCACTGTATGGTGGTATTATTTGGTTTCTGTATGCTGGTATTATTTGAGCACTGTATGGTGGTATTATTTGAGCACTGTATGGTGGTATTATTTGGTTACTGTATGGTGGTATTATATGAGCACTGTGTGGTGGTGTTATTTGGTTTCTGTACGGTGGTATTATTTGAGCACTGTATGGTGGTATTATATGAGCACTGTCTGGTGGTATTATTTGGTTTCTGTATGGTGGTATTATTTGAGCATTGTATGGTGGTGTTATTTGAGCACTGTATGGTGGTATTATCTGTGCACTGTATGGTGGTATTATCTGTGCACTGTATGGTGGTATTATTTGAGCACTGTATGGTGGTTTTATTTGAGCACTGTATGGTTGTGTTATTTGAGCACTGTATGGTGGTATTATTTAGGCACTTTATGGGGGTATTATTTGGGCACTGTATGGTGGTATTATTTGAGCACTGTATGGTGGTATTATTTGAGCACTGTATGATGGTATTATTTAGGCACTTTATGGGGGTATTATTTGGGCACTGTATGGTGGTATTATTTGTGCACAGTATGGTGGTATTATTTGAGCACTATATGGTGGTATTATTTGGGGACTGTATGATGGTATTATTTGAGCACTGTATGTTGGTATTATTTGAGCACTGTATGGTGGTATTATTTGAGCACTGTATGGTGATATTATTTGTGCACTGTATGGTGGTATTATTTGAGAACTGTATGCTGGCATTATTTGAGCACTCTATGGTGGTATTAGTTAGGCACTCTATGGTGGTATTATTTGGGCACTGTATAGTGGTATTATTTGGGGACTACATGGCCCTGTTATTTAGGCAGAATATGGCAGTATTCTTTAGGCACTGTGTGTCATTATTATTTGTGTAAATTTTTCACACCATAAAATACAAAAAAGAAGAAACTTGCCTATTCCTGGAGTAACCCTTGCATAGGAAACATAGCAGATTAATCCTTTCGTGCACCACAATGTAATAGCACGTCCTGGCGCGGGGGGTGATGTATGGAGCAGGCTCACGGGCTGAGCTCGCTCCATACACTGTGGGTGTCAAAAGTGTATTACTACAGATCGTCCCGCAAAAAAATAAGTCCTATCACCGCTCAATCTACCAAAAAATTAAAAAGTTCCAGGTCTCAGAATGTGGTGAAACAAAACAAATTTATTTTTTTAACAACAATTTTTTGTTTTTTCTTTGTAAAAGTAGTGAAATATAAAAGAACCCATATAAACTTGGTATTGCCGTAATCATATTGAGCCACAGAATAAAGTTATATTGTCTTTTTTACCGCACAGTGAAAGCCATAAAAACGAAACCCCCAAAACAATGGAGGAATCACAGTTTTTCCCAATTTCAGCCCACAAAGAATTTTTTGCAGTTTCCCTGTACATTATATGGTACTTTAAATGATGGCATTAGATACTACAACTCCACCTGCAAAAAATAAACACTCACACCACTCTATGGGAGAAAAAATAAAAAAGTTATGCTTCTTGGAAGGTGGGGAGTGAAGAACGAAAATGAAAAAGCAAACAATGGCTCAGTCCTGAAAGGGTTAACTTAGAGGTTTCTATTGGTCTTATTTAAGAAATAGAAATTTATTGACTGACTCAACAGGATATAAAATCTGTGTTAACATGTTTTCCCTAGTTGTCACAGGCAAGAACAAAAACATCTAAAGCAGCTCTACAAACAGCCACCATATCTCAGCTTCCTGGACCCTTGAGAATGTGATATAAGTGAATTGCAGTAGTTCTTGATTTTTATTAGGGTTAGTTAAAGGGGTTCTGCATTTTGGACAATCTCTACTTATTAGAAGTATCTGGAAAAAAGGCAGATCACAGAGTCCCTCTGCTATTACCCCTGGCAATAAATTGTAATCTATGGGCAAATATGATAGTAAGTGGTTTATTTCCCTGCAGCGCCACCAGAGGGAAAAGGAAGAATTACACAGTGTCCATTCATATCAATGTGTTGTCTGTGTCATACAGGACATGCCAGGTCCTCCAGAGAGAGAGAGAGAGAGAGAGAGAGACGCTCTTTATAACAACTCTCCACTGTGGAAAAGTGAAGAGGATCCTGAACAGAGAACCCCCCCTCTATTAACCCAGAATTTCCTAAAAGGTTATAGACTGATTTTTTTGTTTTTTTAACTAGACAACCCCTTTAAGCTTTAAACCTAAAAACAGAATGACCTCTACAAGTGTACGCGGACTGTGAGCCACTTCATAACAGGTCATTCGGTAATTGCAGGTTGTTTAAATTAAGCTTCTATGTGGAAGTCTGTAATCGATGAGAGGTTACCACTGGTCTGTAATTGACTATAGGCTATCCCGACCATGGTCACTGCTGTAACCCCCAAGGTCAGCGCGGATCCGTATAGTCATCAAATTGCAGGTTCCATCGGCTAGCTGGAAAATCAATGGTTATTGCCGCATTACTCTAAAGCCGGTTTAGTGGCTGTCACGGCAATCAGATTAATTAGGGATACGGCCACTTGGAATGAGTAAACTCTATGGCAGTATAAGTTAATTGTGTCATTACTAGATCCCCTTGGGGAGTAAACATCTGGTAGATTTCTTTTTAAATGCTCTTGCAGAGACGAAGCTGAATAATAAGATAAAAAGAGATGTGTAGGACCCACAAGACATTTTATAGTCCACATGATGTTCTATTTACCCGCAGTTATTATGTTTATTTGTCCGAAAAGTCAACACGGATATACATAAAGAAATATGTCAATCTTTGTAACATATAAGCTAAGGCTGCACACGGATTTACTAGTGAAGATGATGTGCAATAAGATTGTTGAGCGACAGTGAGGCCTATAGAAATCAATGGATTTCATTTAAATCTATAGGTATTCCATAGGATGTGCCACAAATGTCTGATTGGTGGGGTTGCATCTGCTGGGGCCCCCATTCTCATCATCAGTGGTGGTTGATTTTCCATGATCAGATATTTATGGCATTATCATATGTATATGGAATACACCTTTAAGAAAACTCCAAACACGGTTGGCCTAAGGAATAACATCCGGTGCCCCTGCTGAGGTGGGCGTCAAAGATGACCTGGCATGCAAGGCTTGAGACCACCAACTCCTAATATTAATTGTATTGCAGTATTAGTTAGACATTGTATAGCAGTGATATTACAATACTTTTATGTATGAAGCTGTTATTTAGTCACTGTATGGCAGAATTTGAGAACGATATATCATGGCATTTACTTGTCTGGTATTGCCACTTAGGCACTGAACAGTATATTATTTATGTCAGTGACCGCACTGCAAAACATTGTTATTAAAGCACTTGTAGGTAAGTGTTTATTGGCCGATGTATGATAATATTTGGACACCTTGATAAATGACGCTTATACTTAGTCAATATTGTTTGGACACTAAAACAAGGCACTGCACAACGCATAGTCCAAGCTGACTACATCTGTATTTAATGTTAGTAAAGAGTATCTGTCAGCTCTCCTGTGTAATGCAGTATAGAGGATCTGTCAGCTCTCCTGTGTAATGCAGTATAGAGGATCTGTCAGCTCTCCTGTGTGGTGTAGTATAGCGTATCTGTCAGTTCTCCTGTGTGGTGTAGTATAGGGGATATGTCAGTTCTCCTGTGAGGTGTAGTATAGGGGATCTGTCAGCTCTCCTGTGTGGTGTAGTATAGAGGAGCTGTCAGCTCTCCTGTGGTGTAGTATAGAGGAGCTGTCAGCTCTCCTGTGTGGTGTAGTATAGAGGATCTGTCAGCTCTCCTGTGTGGTGTAGTATAGAGGATCTGTCAGCTCTCCTGTGTGGTGTAGTATAGAGGATCTGTCAGCTCTCCTGTGTAGTGTGGTATAGAGGATCTGTCAGCTCTCCTGTGTGGTGTAGTATAGAGGGTCTGTCAGCTCTCCTGTGTGGTGTAGTATAGAGGATCTGTCAGTTCTCCTGTGCAGTGTACTATAGAGGACCTGTCAGCTCTCCTGTGTGGTGTAGTATAGAGGATCTGTCAGCTCTCCTGTGTGGTGTAGTATAGAGGATCTGTCAGTTCTCCTGTGTGGTGTAGTATAGAGGATCTGTCAGCTCTCCTGTGTGGTGTAGTATAGAGGATCTGTTAGCTCTTCTGTCTGATGTAGTTTAGAGGATCTGTCAGTTCTCCTGTGTGGTGTAGTATAGAGGATCTGTCATCTCTCCTGTGAGGTGTAGTATAGAGGATCTGTCAGTTCTCCTGTGTGGTGTAGTATAGAGGATCTGTCAGCTCTCCTGTGTGGTGTAGTATAGAGGATCTGTCAGCTCTCCTGTGTGGTGTAGTATAGAGGATCTGTCAGCTCTCCTGTGTGGTGTAGTATAGAGGATCTGTCAGCTCTCCTGTGTAGTGTGGTATAGAGGATCTGTCAGCTCTCCTGTGTGGTGTAGTATAGAGGGTCTGTCAGCTCTCCTGTGTGGTGTAGTATAGAGGATCTGTCAGTTCTCCTGTGCAGTGTACTATAGAGGACCTGTCAGCTCTCCTGTGTGGTGTAGTATAGAGGATCTGTCAGCTCTCCTGTGTGGTGTAGTATAGAGGATCTGTCAGTTCTCCTGTGTGGTGTAGTATAGAGGATCTGTCAGCTCTCCTGTGTGGTGTAGTATAGAGGATCTGTTAGCTCTTCTGTCTGATGTAGTTTAGAGGATCTGTCAGTTCTCCTGTGTGGTGTAGTATAGAGGATCTGTCATCTCTCCTGTGAGGTGTAGTATAGAGGATCTGTCAGTTCTCCTGTGTGGTGTAGTATAGAGGATCTGTCAGCTCTCCTGTGTGGTGTAGTGTAGAAGATCTGTCAGCTCTCCTGTGTGGTATAGTATAGAGGATCTGTCATCTCTCCTGTGTGGTGTAGTATAGAGGAGCTGTCCCCTCTCCTGTGTGGTGTAGTATAGAGGATATATCAGCTCTCCTGTGTGGTGTAGTATAGAGGATCTGACAGTTCTCCTGTGTGGTGTAGTATAGAGGATCTGGCAGCTCTCCTGTGTGGTGTAGTATAGAGGATCTGTCAGTTCTCCTGTGTGGTGTAGTATAGAGGATCTGTCAGTTCTCCTGTGTGGTGTAGTATAGAGGATCTGTCAGCTCTCCTGTGTGGTGTAGTATAGAGGATCTGTCAGTTCTCCTGTGTGGTGTAGTATAGAGGATCTGTCAGCTCTCCTGTGTGGTGTAGTATAGAGGATCTGTCAGCTCTCCTGTGTGGTGTAGTATAGAGGATATATCAGCTCTCCTGTGTGGTGTAGTATAGAGGATCTGACAGTTCTCCTGTGTGGTGTAGTATAGAGGATCTGGCAGCTCTCCTGTGTGGTGTTGTATAGAGGAGCAGCCAGCTCTAATGTGTGGTGTAGTATAGAGGATCTGTCAGCTCTCCTGTGTGGCGTAGCATAGAGGATCTGTCAGTTCTCCTGTGTGGTGTAGTATACAGGATCTGTCATCTCTCCTGTGTGGTGTAGTATAAAGGATCTGTCAGTTCTCCTGTGTGGTGTAGTATAGAGGAGCTGTCAGTTTTACTGTGTGGTGTAGTATAGAGGATCTGTCAGCTCTCCTGTGTGGTGTAGTATAGCGGATCTGTCAGCTCTCCTGTGTGGTGTAGTATAGAGGAGCTGTCAGCTCTCCTATGTGGTGTAGTATAGAGGAGCTGTCAGCTCTCCTGTGTGGTGTAGTGTAGAGGATCTGTCAGCTCTTCTGTGTGGTGTAGTATAGAGGATCTGTCAGCTCTCCTGTGTGGTGTAGTATAGAGGATCTGTCAGCTCTCCTGTGTGGTGTAGTATAGAGGAGCTGTCCCCTCTCATGTGTGGTGTAGTATAGAGGAGCTGTCAGCTCTCCTGTGTGGTGTAGTATAGAGGATCTGTCAGCTCTTCTGTGTGGTGTAGTATAGAGGATCTGTCAGCTCTCCTGTGTGGTGTAGTATAGAGGAGCTGTCAGCTCTCCTGTGTGGTGTAGTATAGAGGAGCTGTCCCCTCTCCTGTGTGGTGTAGTATAGAGGAGCTGTCAGCTCTTCTGTGTGGTGTAGTATAGAGGATCTGTCAGTTCTCCTGTGTGGTGTAGTATAGAGGATCTATCAGCTCTCCTGTGTGGTGTAGTATAGAGGATCTGTCAGTTCTCCTGTGTGGTGTAGTATAGAGGATCTGGCAGCTCTCCTGTGTGGTGTAGTATAGAGGATGTGTCAGTTCTCCTGTGTGGTGTAGTATAGAGGATCTGTCAGCTCTCCTGTGTGGTGTAGTATAGAGGATCTGTCAGCTCTCCTGTGTGGTGTAGTATAGAGGAGCTGTCAGTTCTACTGTGTGGTGTAGTATAGAGTATCTGTCAGCTCTCCTGTGTGGTGTAGTATAGAAGAGCTGTCAGTTCTCCTGTGTGGTGTAGTATAGAGGATCTGGCAGCTCTCCTGTGTGGTGTAGTATAGAGGATCTGGCAGGTCTTCTGTGTGGTGTAGTATGGAGGATCTGTCAGTTCTCCTGTGTGGTGTAGTATAGAGGATCTGTCAGATCTCCTGTGTGGTGTAGTATAGAGGAGCTGTCAGCTCTCCTGTGTGGTGTAGTATAGAGGAGCTGTCAGTTCTCCTGTGTAGTGTAGTATAGAGGATATGTCAGCTCTCCTGTGTGGTGTAGTATAGAGGAGCTGTCAGCTCTCGTGTATGGTGTAGTATAGAGGAGCTATCAGCTCTCCTGTGTGGTGTAGTATAGAGGATCTATCAGTTCTTCTGTGTGGTGTAGTATAGAGGATCTGTCAGCTCTCCTGTGTGGTGTAGTATAGAGGAGCTATCAGCTCTCCTGTGTGGTGTAGTATAGAGGATCTATCAGTTCTTCTGTGTGGTGTAGTATAGAGGATCCGTCAGTTCTCCTGTGTGGTGTAGTATAGAGGAACTGTCAGCTCTCCTGTGTGGTGTAGTATAGAGGATATGTCAGTTCTCCTGTGTGGTGTAGTATAGAGGATATGTCAGTTCTCCTGTGTGGTGTAGTATAGAGGATCTGTCAGCTCTCTTGTGTGATGTAGTATAGAGGATCTGTCAGATCTGCTGTGTGGTGTAGTATAGAGGAGCTGTCAGCTCTCCTGTGTGGTGTAGTATAGAGGATCTGTCAGCTCTCCTGTGTGGTGTAGTATAGAGGATCTGTCAGTTCTCCTGTGTGGTGTAGTATAGAGGATTTGTCAGCTCAGCATTTTGACTTTCCTCTGTTATTCCTCCTGGACATGTATGAATAAATTGACAACTGATCATTACTCTTTCTCTAGTCAATCAAATTTGTCCATAGAAACTTTGACACAATCCAATTAGTGTTGACAGTCTTAGACTGTCCATAGTCGTATCCTATAGACAAAAGTAATAGTGACACCTAGTTGTTAATGTTTTCAGACATTTCCAGGATGAATAACAGAGGGATGGAACAAAGACGAGCTGACAGGTTCTCTTTAAGTACTTTAAAGGTGAAAAATCTTCTTTTTGCATCAGATTCTCATCTTATCATTGTTACATAGAAGTACAGACTCTGCGGGTCTCTGCAGATCCAGCCAAATTAGGTAAAGTGCGTGTTCTACGAGCGTCCCCCGGGGTGTTCTCAAATAATCAGTCTGCGCTGCAACATCCACTCCACAGCACTGCAGACTTGATTGCTTTCTCTCTGGTTACCAGAGAGGCCGATGGCAAATAACTTGTCTTTTTATAATATATTCCATATCTTATGTGCTCCTGGTAATAATGTGCGGTGGCTTTACATGTTCCCAATCAGCGCCAAGAAGTAGAAACAACAGATTTAATGAGGACATGACATATGTATATTACAAGATGTATCACCATCCATCTAATTGCTGGACCATGATAGCTAGTGGTTGTCTCCGGCTCCCAGAATCCTCTCTTGGAATCATCACAAGTTGTAATTAGTTGGTATTAAATCCATGACTCACGATGTATATGTGGCGGATCGCACTGCAGATTATTACTCCATACATTATCCCATGTTAGTAAATATATCCAGAATCTCACTGAAACTCACAAATAGCGCCGCCTCAGTAACTGATCAGTGATGTATCAGTCGTCTAAAACCGCAGATAAATTCTTGGAAATCATCATTTTACCTTCACTAAGATGAAGAAGCCAATGACGTGTTCTACTGATACCGATAATAACCGATAGGGAGACATAACCCTGATATATATATATACATATATATATATATATATATATATATATATATATTACAATCCATATTCTTGTATATAGGGGGCAGTATTATAGTAGTTATATTCTTGTATATAGGAGGCAGTATTATAGTAGTTATATTCTTGTATATAGGAGCAGTATTATAGTAGTTATATTCTTGTATATAGGAGCAGTATTATAGTAGTTATATTCTTGTATATAGGAGCAGTATTATAGTAGTTATATTCTTGTATATAGGAGCAGTATTATAGTAGTTATATTCTTGTATATAGGGGGCAGTATTATAGTAGTTATATTCTTGTATATAGGAGCAGTATTATAGTAGTTATTTTCTTGTACATAGGGGGAAGTATTATAGTAGTTATATTCTTGTATATAGGGGCAGTATTATAGTAGTTATATTCTTGTATATAGGGGCAGTATTATAGTAGTTATATTCTTGTATATAGGGGGCAGTATTATAGTAGTTATATTCTTGTATATAGGGGGCAGTATTATAGTAGTTATATTCTTGTATATAGGGGGAAGTATTATAGTAGTTATATTCTTGTATATAGGGGCAGTATTATAGTAGTTATATTCTTGTATATAGGGAGCAGTATTATAGTAGTTATATTCTTGTATATAGGGGGAAGTATTATAGTAGCTATATTCTTGTATATAGGGGGCAGTATTATAGTATTTATATTCTTGTATATAGGGGGAAGTATTATAGTAGTTATATTCTTGTATATAGGGGCAGTATTATAGTAGTTATATTCTTGTATATAGGGGGTAGTATTATAGTAGTTATATTCCTGTATATAGGGGGTAGTATTATAGTAGTTATATTCTTGTATATAGGGGGAAGTATTATAGTAGTTATATTCTTGTATATAGGGGCAGTATTATAGTAGTTATATTCTTGTATATAGGGGCAGTATTATAGTAGTTATATTCTTGTATATAGGGGCAGTATTATAGTAGTTATATTCTTGTATATAGGGACAGTAATATAGTAGTTATATTCTTGTATATAGGGGGCAGTATTAGGCTGGGTTCACACGTGGCGGAATTTGACTTGAATTCCGCTGCGGACACTCCGCAGCGTTAATCCGCAGCGGAGCCGTTTCTGCATTGACTTCCACTTAAATTTAGAAGTGTTCGTTTAGACGATGCGTAAAATTCCGCTACGGAGCATAGGCTGCGGAGCGGAATTTGGTGTCCGCAGCATGCTCTGTCTGTTGCGGAGCAGTGGCGGACTGGTTGCGGACTCATGGCGGAATTTCTCCATTGACTTCAATGGAGATTCTAAATTCCGCAATGAAGTCCGCAGCTGTAATGCACATGTTATGTGTGCTGCGGATGCGTCTTGCTTTTTTAACATGACATTTCTTCATTCTGGCTGGACCTATGTATTTCTAGGTCTACAGCCAGACTGAGGAAGTCAATGGGGCTCCCGGAATTACGGGAGCGTTGCTAGGAGACGTCAGTAAATAGTCACTGTCCAGGGTGCTGAAAGAGTTAAGCGATCGGCAGTAACTGTTTCTGCACCCTGGACAGTGACTACCGATCCCAATATACAGCAACCTGTAAAAAAATAGAAGTTCATACTTACCGAGAACTCCCTGCTTCTGTCTCCAGTCCGGCTTCCCAGGATGACGTTTCAGTCTAAGTGACGGCTGCAGCCAATCACAGGCTGCAGCGGTCACATGGACTGCCGCGTCATCCAGGGAGGTAGGGCTGGATGCCGAAAGAGGGACGCGTCACCAAGACAACGGCCGGTAAGTATGAAATTCGTTTACTTTCACTAGGGAAAGTGCTGTCCCTTCTCTCTATCCTGCACTGATAGAGAGAAGGGAAGCACTTTTTCCGCAGTCCGCAGCAGCTAGTCCGCATCAATTTACTGCACATTTTGGGCAGAACCGCAGCCGTAATCCGCAACCCGGATTAGGTGCGGCATTGATGCGGACAGTTGCGGAGGAAATCCGCCACGTGGGGGCATGCCCTTATAGTAGTTATATTCTTGTATATAGGAGGCAGTATTATAGTCGTTATATTCTTGTATATAGGGGGTAGTATTATAGTAGTTATATTCTTGTATATAGGAGGCAGTATTATAGTCGTTATATTCTTGTATATAGGGGCAGTATTATAGTAGTTATATTCTTGTATATAGGGGCACTATTATAGTAATTATATTCTTGTATATAGGGGCAGTATTATAGTAGTTATATTCTTGTATATAGGGAGCAATATTATAGTAGTTATATTCTTGTATATAGGAGCAGTATTATAGTACGGTAGTTATATTCTTGTATATAGGGCGCAGCATTGTAGTAGTTATATTCTTGTATATAGGAGCAGTATTATAGTAGTTATATTCTTGCATATAGGGGGCAGTATTATAGTAGTTATATTCTTGTATATTGGGGGCAGTATTATAGTAGTTATATTCTTGTATATAGGAGCAGTATTATAGTAGTTATATTCTTGTATATAGGGGCAGTATTATAGTAGTTATATTCTTGTATATAGGGGCAGTATTATAGTAGTTATATTCTTGTATATAGGGGGCAGTATTATAGTAGTTATATTCTTGTATATAGGGGGCAGTATTATAGTAGTTATATTCTTGTACATAGGGGGCAGTATTATAGTAGTTATATTCTTGTATATAGGAGGCAGTATTATAGTAGTTATATTCTTGTATATAGGGGCAGTATTATAGTAGTTATATTCTTGTATATAGGGAGCAGTATTATAGTAGTTATATTCTTGTATATAGGGAGCAGTATTATAGTAGTTATATTCTTGTATGTAGGGGGGCTGTATTATAGTAGTTATATTCTTGTATATAGGAGGCAGTATTATAGTAGTTATATTCTTGTATATAGGAGGCAGCATTATAGTAGTTATATTCTTGTATATAGGAAGCAGTATTATAGTAGTTATATTCTTGTATTTAGGGGCAGTATTATAGTAGTTATATTCTTGTATATAGGAGCAGTATTATAGTAGTTATATTCTTGTATATAGGGGGCAGTATTATAGTAGTTATAATCTTGTATATAGGGGCTGTATTATAGTAGTTATATTCTTGTATATAGGAGCAGTATTATAGTAGTTATATTCTTGTATATAGGAGGCAGTATTATAGTAGTTATAGTCTTGTATATAGGGGGCAGTATTATAGTAGTTATATTCTTGTATATAGGTGTAGTATTATAGTAGTTATATTCTTGTATGTAGGGGGCTGTATTATAGTAGTTATATTCTTGTATATAGGAGCAGTATTATAGTAGTTATATTCTTGTATATAGGAGCAGTATTATAGTAGTTATATTCTTGTATATAGGGGCAGTATTATAGTAGTTATATTCTTGTATATAGGGGGCAGTATTATAGTAGTTATATTCTTGTATATAGAAGCAGTATTATAGTAGTTATATTCTTGTATACAGGAGCAGTATTATAGTAGTTATATTCTTGAATATAGGGGCAGTATTATAGTAGTTATATTCTTGTATATAGGGGGCAGTATTATAGTAGTTATATTCTTGTATATAGGGGGAAGTATTATAGTAGTTATATTCTTGTATATAGGGGCAGTATTATAGTAGTTATATTCTTGTATATAGGGAGCAGTATTATAGTAGTTATATTCTTGTATATAGGGGGAAGTATTATAGTAGCTATATTCTTGTATATAGGGGGCAGTATTATAGTATTTATATTCTTGTATATAGGGGGAAGTATTATAGTAGTTATATTCTTGTATATAGGGGCAGTATTATAGTAGTTATATTCTTGTATATAGGGGGTAGTATTATAGTAGTTATATTCCTGTATATAGGGGGTAGTATTATAGTAGTTATATTCTTGTATATAGGGGGAAGTATTATAGTAGTTATATTCTTGTATATAGGGGCAGTATTATAGTAGTTATATTCTTGTATATAGGGGCAGTATTATAGTAGTTATATTCTTGTATATAGGGGCAGTATTATAGTAGTTATATTCTTGTATATAGGGACAGTAATATAGTAGTTATATTCTTGTATATAGGGGGCAGTATTAGGCTGGGTTCACACGTGGCGGAATTTGACTTGAATTCCGCTGCGGACACTCCGCAGCGTTAATCCGCAGCGGAGCCGTTTCTGCATTGACTTCCACTTAAATTTAGAAGTGTTCGTTTAGACGATGCGTAAAATTCCGCTACGGAGCATAGGCTGCGGAGCGGAATTTGGTGTCCGCAGCATGCTCTGTCTGTTGCGGAGCAGTGGCGGACTGGTTGCGGACTCATGGCGGAATTTCTCCATTGACTTCAATGGAGATTCTAAATTCCGCAATGAAGTCCGCAGCTGTAATGCACATGTTATGTGTGCTGCGGATGCGTCTTGCTTTTTTAACATGACATTTCTTCATTCTGGCTGGACCTATGTATTTCTAGGTCTACAGCCAGACTGAGGAAGTCAATGGGGCTCCCGGAATTACGGGAGCGTTGCTAGGAGACGTCAGTAAATAGTCACTGTCCAGGGTGCTGAAAGAGTTAAGCGATCGGCAGTAACTGTTTCTGCACCCTGGACAGTGACTACCGATCCCAATATACAGCAACCTGTAAAAAAATAGAAGTTCATACTTACCGAGAACTCCCTGCTTCTGTCTCCAGTCCGGCTTCCCAGGATGACGTTTCAGTCTAAGTGACGGCTGCAGCCAATCACAGGCTGCAGCGGTCACATGGACTGCCGCGTCATCCAGGGAGGTAGGGCTGGATGCCGAAAGAGGGACGCGTCACCAAGACAACGGCCGGTAAGTATGAAATTCGTTTACTTTCACTAGGGAAAGTGCTGTCCCTTCTCTCTATCCTGCACTGATAGAGAGAAGGGAAGCACTTTTTCCGCAGTCCGCAGCAGCTAGTCCGCATCAATTTACTGCACATTTTGGGCAGAACCGCAGCCGTAATCCGCAACCCGGATTAGGTGCGGCATTGATGCGGACAGTTGCGGAGGAAATCCGCCACGTGGGGGCATGCCCTTATAGTAGTTATATTCTTGTATATAGGAGGCAGTATTATAGTCGTTATATTCTTGTATATAGGGGGTAGTATTATAGTAGTTATATTCTTGTATATAGGAGGCAGTATTATAGTCGTTATATTCTTGTATATAGGGGCAGTATTATAGTAGTTATATTCTTGTATATAGGGGCACTATTATAGTAATTATATTCTTGTATATAGGGGCAGTATTATAGTAGTTATATTCTTGTATATAGGGAGCAATATTATAGTAGTTATATTCTTGTATATAGGAGCAGTATTATAGTACGGTAGTTATATTCTTGTATATAGGGCGCAGCATTGTAGTAGTTATATTCTTGTATATAGGAGCAGTATTATAGTAGTTATATTCTTGCATATAGGGGGCAGTATTATAGTAGTTATATTCCTGTATATTGGGGGCAGTATTATAGTAGTTATATTCTTGTATATAGGAGCAGTATTATAGTAGTTATATTCTTGTATATAGGGGCAGTATTATAGTAGTTATATTCTTGTATATAGGGGCAGTATTATAGTAGTTATATTCTTGTATATAGGGGGCAGTATTATAGTAGTTATATTCTTGTATATAGGGGGCAGTATTATAGTAGTTATATTCTTGTACATAGGGGGCAGTATTATAGTAGTTATATTCTTGTATATAGGAGGCAGTATTATAGTAGTTATATTCTTGTATATAGGGGCAGTATTATAGTAGTTATATTCTTGTATATAGGGAGCAGTATTATAGTAGTTATATTCTTGTATATAGGGAGCAGTATTATAGTAGTTATATTCTTGTATGTAGGGGGGCTGTATTATAGTAGTTATATTCTTGTATATAGGAGGCAGTATTATAGTAGTTATATTCTTGTATATAGGAGGCAGCATTATAGTAGTTATATTCTTGTATATAGGAAGCAGTATTATAGTAGTTATATTCTTGTATTTAGGGGCAGTATTATAGTAGTTATATTCTTGTATATAGGAGCAGTATTATAGTAGTTATATTCTTGTATATAGGGGGCAGTATTATAGTAGTTATAATCTTGTATATAGGGGCTGTATTATAGTAGTTATATTCTTGTATATAGGAGCAGTATTATAGTAGTTATATTCTTGTATATAGGAGGCAGTATTATAGTAGTTATAGTCTTGTATATAGGGGGCAGTATTATAGTAGTTATATTCTTGTATATAGGTGTAGTATTATAGTAGTTATATTCTTGTATGTAGGGGGCTGTATTATAGTAGTTATATTCTTGTATATAGGAGCAGTATTATAGTAGTTATATTCTTGTATATAGGAGCAGTATTATAGTAGTTATATTCTTGTATATAGGGGCAGTATTATAGTAGTTATATTCTTGTATATAGGGGGCAGTATTATAGTAGTTATATTCTTGTATATAGAAGCAGTATTATAGTAGTTATATTCTTGTATACAGGAGCAGTATTATAGTAGTTATATTCTTGAATATAGGGGCAGTATTATAGTAGTTATATTCTTGTATATAGGGGGCAGTATTATTGTAAGGGATCTGCCAGGCACAGCTTCGGGGTTAACTCCCTTAATTAATCAGTCTGCACCTGAATCTACATCCCTGAGACTGACTCCAGCTTCCACCACTCAGGCTGGCAGGCTTAGGAGCGGGAGAGCCTATTGCAACCTGGCCAGACTCAGCTAGCTCCCGCCCTTGGTCTATTTAAGCCTGCCTTTCCTGTTCCTCCAGTGCTTGTGATTCTTTTTTGTGTGGTTTCCTGGCCCAGCTACAGCTCCTTCTATTTTGTTCCTGCTCCATACAGACCCTGGCTTACTGACTACTCTTCTGCTCTTCGTTTGGTACCTCGCACACTCCTGGCTTGACTCGGCTCGTTCACCACTCTGGTTGCTCACGGTGTTGCCGTGGGCAACTGCCCCTTTCCCTTGCTTGTATTCCCTTGTATGTTTGTCGTGTTTGTCGTGCACTTACTGAGTGCAGGGACCGCCGCCCAGTTGTACCCCGTCGCCTAGGGCGGGTCGTTGCAAGTAGGCAGGGACAGAGTGGCGGGTAGATTAGGGCTCACTTGTCCGTTTCCCTACAACCCGGTCATTACAATTATAGTAGTTATATTCTTGTATATAGGGGGCAGTGTTATAGTAGAAATATTCTTGTACATAGGGGGCAGTATTATAGTAGTTATATTCTTGTATATAGGGACAGTATTATAGTAGTTATATTCTTGTATATAGGATCAGTATTATAGTAGTTATATTCTTGTATATAGGGGCAGTATTATAGTAGTTATATTCTTGTATATAGGGGCAGTATTATAGTAGTTATATTCTTGTATATAGGAGCAGTATTATAGTAGTTATATTCTTGTATATAGGGGCAGTATTATAGTAGCTATATTCTTGTATATAGGGGGCAGTATTATAGTAGTTATATTCTTGTATATAGGTGACAGTATTATAGTAGTTATATTCTTGTATATAGGGGCATTATTATAGTAGTTATATTCTTGTATATTGGGGCAGCATTATAGTAGTTATATTCTTGTATATAGGGAGCAGTATTATAGTAGTGATATTCTTGTATATAGGAGCAGTATTATAGTAGTTATATTCTTGTATAGAGAAGGTAGTATTATAGTAGTTATATTATTGTATATAGGAGCAGTATTATAGTAGTTATATTCTTGTATATAGGGAGCAGTATTATAGTAGTTATACCCTTGTATATAGGAGCAGTATTATATTAGTTTTATTCTTATACATAGGAGCAGTATTATAGTAGTTATATTCTTGTATATAGGAGCAGTATTATAGTAGTTATATTCTTGTATATAGAAGCAGTATTATATTAGTTATATTCTTGTATATAGGGAGCAGTATTATAGTAGTTATATTCTTGTATATAGGGGCAGTATTATAGTAGTTATATTCTTGTATATAGGGGCAGTATTATAGTAGTTATATTCTTGTATATAGGGGGCAGTATTATAGTAGTTATATTCTTGTATATAGGAGGCAGTATTATAGTAGTTATATTCTTGTATATGGAGCAGTATTATAGTAGTTATATTCTTGTATATAGGAGCAGTATTATAGTAGTTATATTCTTGTATAGGGGGGCAGTATTATAGCAGTTATATTCTTGTATATAGGTGGCAGTATTATAGTAGTTATATTCTTGAATATAGGGGCAGTATTATAGTAGTTATATTCTTGTATATAGGGGGCAGTATTATAGTAGTTATATTCTTGTATATAGGGGGCAGTGTTATAGTAGAAATATTCTTGTACATAGGGGGCAGTATTATAGTAGTTATATTCTTGTATATAGGGACAGTATTATAGTAGTTATATTCTTGTATATAGGATCAGTATTATAGTAGTTATATTCTTGTATATAGGGGCAGTATTATAGTAGTTATATTCTTGTATATAGGGGCAGTATTATAGTAGTTATATTCTTGTATATAGGAGCAGAATTATAGTAGTTATATTCTTGTATATAGGGGCAGTATTATAGTAGCTATATTCTTGTATATAGGGGGCAGTATTATAGTAGTTATATTCTTGTATATAGGTGACAGTATTATAGTAGTTATATTCTTGTATATAGGGGCATTATTATAGTAGTTATATTCTTGTATATTGGGGCAGCATTATAGTAGTTATATTCTTGTATATAGGGAGCAGTATTATAGTAGTGATATTCTTGTATATAGGAGCAGTATTATAGTAGTTATATTCTTGTATATAGGGGCAGTATTATAGTAGTTATATTCTTGTATAGAGAAGGTAGTATTATAGTAGTTATATTCTTGTATATAGGGGGCAGTGTTAGGCTGGGTTCACACGTGGCGGAATTTCACTTAAATTCCGCTGCGGACACTCCGCAGCGTTAATCCGCAGCGGTGCCGTTTGTCCATTGACTTACACTTTAATTTAGCAGTGTTCGTTTAGACGAGGCGTAAAATTCCGCTGCGGAGCATAGGCTGCGGAGCGGAATTTGGTGTCCGCAGCATGCTCTGTCTGTTGCGGAGCAGTGGCGGACTCATGGCGGAATTTCTCCATTGACTTCAATGGAGAGTCAAAATTCCGCAATGAAGTCCGCAGATATTATGTGTGCTGCGGAGCGTATTGGTTTTACTACCATGACATTTCTTCATTCTGGCTGGACCTATGTATTTCTAGGTCTACAGCCAGACTGAGGAAGTCAATGGGGCTCCCGTAATGACGGGAGCGTTGCTAGGAGACGTCTGTAAATAGTCACTGTCCAGGGTGCTGAAAGAGTTAAGCGATCGGCAGTAACTGTTTCTGCACCCGGGACAGTGACTACCGATCCCAATATACATGTATCTGTAAAAAAATATATAAGTTCATACTTACCGAGAACTCCCTGCGTCTGTCTCCAGTCCGGCCTCCCAGGATGACGTTTCAGTGTAAGTGACGGCTGCAGCCAATCACAGGCCAAGCACAGGCTGCAGCGGTCACATGGACTGGCGCGTCATCCAGGGAGGTCGGGCTGGATGCCGAAAGAGGGACGCGTCACCAAGACAACGGCCGGTAAGTATGAAAATCGTTTACTTTCACTAGGGAAAGTGCTGTCCCTTCTCTCTATCCTGCACTGATAGGGAGAAGGGAAGCACTTTTCCCGCAGTCCGCAGCAGCTAGTCCGCATCAATGTACTGCACATTTTGTGCAGATCCGCAGCAGAATCTGCAACGCAGATTCTGTGCGGCATTGATGCGGACAGTTGCGGAGGAAATCCGCCACGTGTGGTCATGCCCTTATTGTATTTATATTCTTGTACATAGGGGGCAGTATTATAGTAGTTATATTCTTGTATATAGGAGCAGTATTATAGTAGTTATATTCTTGTATATAGGGACAGTATTATAGTAGTTATATTCTTGTATATAGGATCAGTATTATAGTAGTTATATTCTTGTATATAGGGGCAGTATTATAGTAGTTATATTCTTGTATATAGGAGCAGTATTATAGTAGTTATAATATTGTATATAGGAGCAGTATTATAGTAGTTATATTCTTGTATATAGGGAGCAGTATTATAGTAGTTATACCCTTGTATATAGGAGCAGTATTATATTAGTTTTATTCTTATACATAGGAGCAGTATTATAGTAGTTATATTCTTGTATATAGGAGGCAGTATTATAGTAGTTCTATTCTTGTATATAGGGGGCAGTATTATAGTAGTTATATTCTTGTATATAGGGGGCAGTATTACAGTAGTTATATTCTTGTATATAGGAGCAGTATTATAGTAGTTATATTCTTGTATATATGGGCAGTATTACAGTAGTTATATTCTTGTATATAGGGGGCAGTATTATAGTAGTTATATTCTTGTATATAGGGGGCAGTATTATAGTAGTTATATTCTTGTATATAGGGGGCAGTATTATAGTAGTTATATTCTTGTATATAGGAGGCAGTATTATAGTAGTTATATTCTTGTATATAGGAGCAGTATTATAGTAGTTATATTCTTGTATAGGGGGCAGTATTATAGTAGTTATATTCTTGTATATAGGTGGCAGTATTATAGTAGCTATATTCTTGTATATAGGTGGCAGTATTATAGTAGTTATATTCTTGTATATAGGGGGCAGTATTATAGTAGTTATATTCTTGTATAGGGGGGCAGTATTATAGTAGTTATATTCTTGTATATAGGTGGCAGTATTATAGTAGTTATATTCTTGTATATAGGGAGCAGTATTATAGTAGTTATATTGTTGTGTATATAGGGGCAGTATTATAGTAGTTATATTCTTGTATAGGGGGGCAGTATTATAGTAGTTATATTCTTGTATATAGGTGGCAGTATTATAGTAGCTATATTCTTGTATATAGGTGGCAGTATTATAGTAGTTACATTCTTGTATATAGGGGGTAGTATTATAGTAGTTATATTCTTGTATAGGGGGGCAGTATTATAGTAGTTATATTCTTGTATATAGGTGGCAGTATTATAGTAGTTATATTCTTGTATATAGGGAGCAGTATTATAGTAGTTATATTCTTGTATATAGGGGCAGTATTATAGTAGTTATATTCTTGTATATAGGAGCAGTATTATAGTAGTTATATTCTTGTATATAGGGGCAGTATTATAGTAGTTATATTCTTGTATATAGGAGCAGTATTATAGTAGTTATTTTCTTGTATATAGGGGCAGTATTATAGTAGTTATATTCTTGTATATAGGAGCAGTATTATAGTAGTCATATTCTTGTATATAGGAGCAGTATTATAGTAGTTATATTCTTGTATATAGGAAGCAGTATTATAGTAGTTATATTCTTGTATATAGGGGGCAGTATAATAGTAGTTATATTCTTGTATATAGGAGCAGTATTATAGTAGTTATATTCTTGTATATAGGAGCAGTATTATAGTAGTTATATTCTTGTATATAGGGGGCAGTATTACAGTAGTTATATTCTTGTATATAGGAGCAGTATTATAGTAGTTATATTCTTGTATATAGGGGGCAGTATTATAGTAGTTATATTCTTGTATATAGGGGCAGTATTATCATAGTTATATTCTTGTATATAGGGGCAGTATTATAGTAGTTATATTCTTGTATATAGGAGCAGTATTATAGTAGTTATATTATTGTATATAGGAGCAGTATTATAGTAGTTATATTCTTGTATATAGGGAGCAGTATTATTGTAGTTATACCCTTGTATATAGGAGCAGTATTATTTTAGTTTAGGTCTTATACATAGGAGCAGTTTATAGTAGTTATATTCTTGTATATAGGGGGCAGTATTATAGTAGTTATATTCTTGTATATAGGGGGCAGTATTATAGTAGTTATATTCTTGTATATAGGGGGCAGTATAATATTCGTTATATTCTTGTATATAGGGGGCAGTATTATATTCGTTATATTCTTGTATATAGGGGGTAGTATTATAGTAGTTATATTCTTGTATATAGGAGGCAGTATTATAGTAGTTATATTCTTGTATATGGAGTAGTATTATAGTAGTTATATTCTTGTATATAGTAGCAGTATTATAGTAGTTATATTCTTGTATAGGGGGGCAGTATTATAGTAGTTATATTCTTGTATATAGGTGGCAGTATTATAGTAGTTATATTCTTGTATATAGGGGACAGTATTATAGTAGTTATATTCTTGTATATAGGGGGCAGTATTATAGTAGTTATATTCTTGTATAGGGGGGCAGTATTATAGTAGTTATATTCTTGTATATAGGTGGCAGTATTATATTCGTTATATTCTTGTATATAGGGATCAGTATTATAGTAGTTATATTCTTGTATATAGGGGCAGTATTATAGTAGTTATATTCTTGTATATAGGGGCAGTATTATAGTAGTTATATTCTTGTATATAGGAGGCAGTATTATAGTAGTTATATTCTTGTATAGGGGGGCAGTATTATAGTAGTTATATTCTTGTATATAGGTGGCAGTATTATAGTAGCTATATTCTTGTATATAGGTGGCAGTATTATAGTAGTTATATTCTTGTATATAGGGGGCAGTATTATAGTAGTTATATTCTTGTATAGGTGGGCAGTATTATAGTAGTTATATTCTTGTATATAGGTGGCAGTATTATAGTAGTTATATTCTTGTATATAGAAGGCAGTATAACTGTAGTTATATTCTTGTATATAGGAGCAGTATTAGGGCATGACCACACATGGCGGAATTCCTCCGCAACTGTCCGCATCAATGCCGCACAGAATCTGCGTTGCAGATTCTGCAGCGGATCTGCACAAAATGTGCAGAAAATTGATGCGGACTGGCCGCTGCGGACTGCAGGAAAAGTGCTTCCCTTCTCCCTATCAGTGCAGGATAGAGAGAAGGGACAGCACTTTCCCTAGTGAAAGGAAACGATTTTCATACTTACCGGCCGTTGTCTTGGTGACGCGTCCCTCTTTCGGCATCCAGCCCGACCTCCCTGGATGACGCGCCAGTCCATGTGACCGCTGCAGCCTGTGCTTTGCCTGTGATTGGCTGCAGCCGTCACTTAGAATGAAACGTCATCCTGGGAGGCCGGACTGGAGACAGACGCAGGGAGTTCTCGGTAAGTATGAACTTATATGTTTTTTTACAGATACATGTATATTGGGATCGGTAGTCACTGTCCCGGGTGCAGAAACAGTTACTGCCGATCGCTTAACTCTTTCAGCACCCTGGACAGTGACTATTTACAGACGTCTCCTAGCAACGCTCCCGTCATTACGGGAGCCCCATTGACTTCCTCAGTCTGGCTGTAGACCTAGAAATACATAGGTCCAGCCAGAATGAAGAAATGTCAAGTTAAAAAAGCAAGACGTATCCGCAGCACACATGACATGTGCATGACAGCTGCGGACTTCATTGCGGAACTTTGAATCTCCATTGAAGTCAATGGAGAAATTCCGCCATGAGTCCGCCACTGCTCCGCAACAGACAGAGCATGCTGCGGACACCAAATTCCGCTCCGCAGCCTATGCTCCGCAGCGGAATTGTACGCATCGTGTAAACGAACACTGCTAATTTAAAGTGAAAGTCAATGGAGAAACGGCTCCGCTGCGGATTAACGCTGCGGAGTGTCCGCAGCGGAATTTAAGTGGAATTCCGCCATGTGTGAACCCGCCCTAATAGTAGTTATATTCTTGTATATAGGGAGCAGTATTATAGTAGTTATATTCTTGTATATAGGGGCAGTATTATAGTAGTTATATTCTTGTATATAGGAGCAGTATTATAGTAGTTATATTCTTGTATATAGGGGAAGTATTATAGTAGTTATATTCTTGTATATAGGAGCAGTATTATAGTAGTTATATTCTTGTATATAGGAGCAGTATTATAGTAGTTATATTCTTGTATATAGGAGCATTATTATAGTAGTTATATTCTTGTATATAGGGGGCAGTATTATAGTAGTTATATTCTTGTATATAGGGGCAGTATTATAGTAGTTATATTCTTGTATATAGGAGCAGTATTATAGTAGTTATATTCTTGTATATAGGAGCAGTATTATAGTAGTTATATTCTTGTATATAGGGGCAGTATTATAGTAGTTATATTCTTGTATATAGGAGCAGTATTATAGTAGTTATATTCTTGTATATAGGAGCAGTATTATAGCAGTTTTATGCTTGTATAACGGGATGGTTTTTATCAGAAAATAAATATAGGATAGGCTACTAAAAAATAACAACTAGTTTTGTCAACTAGAAATCATCTTACCGTAGTTGTCACTTGCTTCCTTTCCCCCACTCTTCTTGGTTGCTCTGATAAATTGTATTAGGGCATGGCCAGACGTGGAGTATTTCTTCCGCCACTGTCCGCATCAATGCCGCACATAATCTGCGTTGCAGATTCTGTTGCGGCTTTGCCTAAAATGTGCAGTAAATTGCTGCGGATTATCCGTTGCGTATTGAGGTGAAGAGTACTTCATGCTGTCTTGTAAAACATTTCATCTCAGTCTGGCTATAGACCTCGAAACACATAGGTCCAGCCAGAATGAAGAAATATCCTTTTCTTAAAAAACAATCCGCAACGCAACACACATAACATCTGCGGATTTCATTGCGGAATTTTGAATCTCCATTGAAGTCAAAGGAGAAATTCCGCAATGAGTCCGCAAACAGTCCGCCACACGTCCGCAACAGCCAGTGTATGCTGCGGACACCAAACTCCGCACCGCAGCCTATGCTCCGCAGCGGAATTTTCCACCACGTGTGCACGAACCTAACTAAAAAGGTGTGGAATCCAATGGAGAAAATGTCAGCTGCGGACTGGTCACAGCGGCATTCCAGAGCAATTCCGCCACGTCTGGCCATGCCCTTAGATAGGAAGGACAGAGAATGATTAAAAGGGAAAGTTCTCAAAAAATAAAATAAAATATAAAGTCAGTGTTTCCCTCATATGTAAATCTTTTTATTTTTTTTCTCTGGGCCTTTTAACCAGTTCATGTATCAGAAGTCGTTTTACTACATTTACTGTCTGGAGTTCTTCCGGGAATCTGGGAAGTTTGGACTGTATCCTAGAAAGTTCCGGTGATCAGTGCGGTGAATCACTGCCGCTCATCAAAGAGACGGTAAAATCCAAACAACTGTTTCCCAATCAATACTAATGCATAATTTATCAGTTGTAAGGAGCCGGTTTTAATTTGAATGAATCATTGATGTCCTGTTTACATGTATGAATGCGCAGGGCCGGACTAATGCTGGGGGGGGGGGGACGACTGCGTACGTTTGTGCTCCCTGAAGGGTTAACTCATAGGGTGCTATTAATAATACCGGCTGCATTAGCTAATATTTCATGGTTTACGTCTTAGGTTAGACGACGGCAAATTTAGGTAAGGGGGTCAAATTTTCTCTGTATGAAATTAAAGCATTCTTTGACCTTGGCGCTAATTCCTGTGTCGTCACCTCTTAGGACATCCATACAAAGTGCGATAAACTGATATGAAATAGTGGAAAATGGATGAGTTATGAAGGTATAGGCCAATATTTGGGAAAGATTGGAACTAATTTTACAAAATTTAAAAAATACCACAAAAAAAAAATTCCTGGCTCCTGTAAGGCAACTGGATGGAGCAGGAGCCCTTCCCCACTGCTCTGTAATAGGAGACCGAGAATACTAAGCCCCGCCCTCTAAGTCATCAGTCTGCTTAAGGGCAAAGCCACACGTGGCGGAATTGCTCTTGAATTCTGCTGCGGACACTCCGCAGCGGAGCCGTTTCTCCATTGCCTTCCACTTCTTTTTAGTAGGCTTCGTTTAGACGAGGCTGAAAATTCCGCTGCGGAGCATAGGCTGCGGTGCGGAATTTGGTGTCCGCAGCATGCTCTGTCTGTTGCGGAGCAGTGGCGGACTGGTTGCGGACTCATGGCGGAATTTCTCCATTGACTTCAATGGAGATTCTAATTTCTGCAATGAAGTCCGCAGCTGTCATGCACATGTTATGTGTGCTGCGGATGCGTCTTACTTTTTTGACATGACATTTCTTCATTCTGGCTGGACCTATGTATTTCTAGGTCTACAGCCAGACTGAGGAAGTCAATGGGGCTCCCGTAACTACGGGAGCGTTGCTAGGAGACGTCAGTAAATAGTCACTGTCCAGGGTGCTGAAAGAGTTAAGCGATCGGCAGTAACTGTTTCTGCACCCTGGACAGTGACTACCGATCCCAATATACAGCAACCTGTAAAAAAAATAGAAGTTCCTACTTACCGAGAACTCCCTGCTTCTTCCTCCAGTCCGGCCTCCCAGGATGACGTTTGTCTAAGTGACGGCTGCAGCCAATCACAGGCTGCAGCGGTCACATGGACTGCCGCGTCATCCAGGGAGGTCGGGCTGGATGCCGAAAGAGGGACGCGTCACCAAGACAACTAAAAGGGAAGGGATCAGCAGGAAATTAACCCCTGTGTTCTCTGCAAGAATCATGCAGGACTATTTCAGGAGTAACAGAAAATTCCGAGTGACAAACCCTGGGTACGTTTTTCTTTGGTTTACTTTCCAGCATTCATCTCTTGGCGTAATATTCCTTTAAATCTGCATAAGATTTATAGTAACTGCTAATACTTATCTCTTAGTGAGTCATGTCTTGTCTTATACTCTAGTCCCCTCTAAAGCTGCATTCAGAATTCTGCTGGCTTGCTGTTAGCTCTCAGTAGTTTAGTGTTTGTAGATTGTATCCTGCTGTGGTACCTTGTAAGAAATGTAGTTGTGTTTATATCAGACTCTGTACTTTTGTCTACTGTAGCAAAACGACATCTCTTGCAATGCAATACATCCAACTACAGGACATGAAACGAGTTCAGCTAGTCTCACTGGTGCAGAGGTGTAGCTTGAAACTTCTGGGCCTCATTGCAAAATCTGTAACAGGGCCCCCACCTGCCATGTGCCATTTATTATACAGGTGCCAATACTGTGCCAGAGGGGCTTTTTGACTCCCTTTTGCAGCAGGGTCCTCGTAAAACGGCTACCTCTGCAACTACGCTGGTGTGTTTACAGATTATAAACTTTAGATAAAAAAATGTGAATGCCGCTACCACTAGGGGGAGCAAATGGATGTATACAGCTACTATTAAATTAATTGGAAGCTGTATAACTCTGTATGCAGTGAGCTCCCCCTAGTGGCAGCTACATGCCAATGCTATATAGCAATTCTGTTTCCTGCCTGTACGATAGGCACGCCACTGTCTATTTACCATGTGATAGTGGATACAGATGTATACCCTACCATCAAGATTCAGCATCAGAGGCCATTACTGATTATTTCTCATCCCATAAAGAAACAACTGTCCCTAGGAATATGATAAATCACGCTCGTTTGGCGTATAATTAATTATGAGCGAGGGGAAGAATGAATTTCAATGACACTCTTTGCTGTGTGATATAAATGGGGCAGATTTTTCCTTATTGTGTCTTAATTCCCCAGCATTTTTCAAGATCTCTGATTCTTGTCAGTGAATGTGCACATTCACGTTTACAGCCAGAGGCTAAAAATCTGTACAGACCTAATATTTCTCACCGCTGAGTGTTTGTTACAATGTATCAGTGTAGGCAACCTACTGTGAGATAGAAACAAATTAACTTTTTTCCATCCTGGACTCGAGATATAACTGGTCTACCATAGAACAGGAGAGGTCTAATCCTGAAAGGGGCCCCAGCCACAACTGGGCCCATGAGTTCCAGTAGAGTTTAAGATGCAATTAAAGGGGACATGCACCTTTTCTGTATTGCTGGATGGTAGACCCTCAGTCTCATCTCTTCTGGTGGTCTCAAGGCAGTCGGACCATGCCTGAACTCCAGCTTCATATCTCTGATCTACACTGATAAATTGTAACAAACCTTCAGATGTATCAGCAGGACTAGGTCAGAACAGGTTTCCAGCCTTTAACATTGTCAGTTTTATGTAAATAAAGTTGAATCATTGCATGATGAAAAATTCTGCAGCTTTCTAATACGTTTTCTACATTTTCAAGATCTCTGCTTGCTGCTAGTGAATGAAACATGATCTACATACAGAGGCTAAAATCCTGTCCCTATCATATCCTGCTTACACAGCTGAGAATTTGTTGCATTGTAAAAGTTCTGAGTGAGTTAAACACAGCAGCAATCTCCTTTCTGCACTCCAGTCTGATAGTTCTCATCTATACTGGTACATTGTAACAAACTCTCTCGCTGTGTGAGCAGAACTACAAGGTCAGGAGAAAGTCAACAAGAATGGGGGAGTTTTACTAAGCAAAATGCGGCAGAAAAGTTTTGGCGCAAAATTGTCAATGTTTTTCAGTAATGTGGTGACGTAAGAAAAAAAGCGTCTAACAGGCCTAGAGAGTTGCGCCAAATTTATCACGTCACGCATGCGATTTTGATTTGCGATTTGCGCCCTTTATGATCCAGTACAGTTCTTTACGATCAGCTGTAGAGAAGGATCCGAGCTCTTCTGTCTGCTCACAGCTGCCCGTCCAATGTCCCCAGTAATTGTCACCTGCGAAGCTCCAATCTGGTGACCGCTGAGAGCTGAGGATGTGGAGAAGCGGGAGACTCCTTTACATGCAGATCCCTCCATTATCTCCAACATCTTCTCTCGTTCACCATCGATTTTCACTCAACTCCTGCAAATTGGCTGAGAAAGTCTGATAATATCCGTGTCTAGTCCCCGGCCGGACTGACAGCTCACAAGTTACAGAATTCAGGAGATGAACACTTTTGCAAGTCGTAAATCTAATGGGGGGGGGGGGTCATTTATTAATGCAGCTCCTGAACCATTATATTTATGCGCTGTAATTCCTATAGCGCCATTATATTCCCAGATCTGTATTCAGTGTTACAGTATGGTTTCCACATTGTAGCAACTTGTTCTATGTCCCTGACACATATTTTCCCGCGCCCTTTTGTCATGCCCCGCCCCCATATATTTTTTCTCTCCCTACTTAGGCTGGATTCACGCGAACGTGGCGTTTTTGCGGACGCAAAAACGCGGCTTTTTGCGCGCGCAAAAAACACTTGACAGCTCCGTGTGTCATCCGTGTATGATGCGCGGCTACGTGATTTTCGCGCAGCCGCCATCATAGAGATGAGGCTAGTCGACGGCAGTCACTTTCCAGGGTGCTGAAAGAGTTAACTGATCGGCAGTAACTCTTTCAGCACCCTCGACAGTGAATTCCGATCACCATATCAAGCAACCTGTTTAAAAAAAACAAACACGTTCGTACTTACCGAAAACTTCCCTCCCGGCCGTTGCCTTGGTGACGCGTCCTTGGTGACGCGCCTCTCTTGACATCTTGCCCCACCTCCCTGGATGACGCGGCAGTCCATGTGACCGCTGCAGCCTGTGCTTAGCCTGTGATTGGCTGCAGCCTGTGCTTGGCCTGTGATTGGCTGCAGCCGTCACTTAGACTGAAACGTCATCCTGGGAAGCCGGACTGGAGACAGAAGCAGGGAGTTCTCGGTAAGTATGAACTTCTATTTTTTTTTACAGGTTGCTGTATATTGGGATCGGTAGTCACTGTCCCGGGTGCAGAAACAGTTACTGCCGATCGCTTAACTCTTTCAGCACCCTGGACAGTGACTATCTCCTGACGTCGCGTACCGGAAATTTTTTTGCCGGGTTCGGCCAAAACGAGTTCGGCCGAACCCGGTGAAGTTCGGTTCGGTTGTCCGGGTTCGCTCATCTCAAAGACACGTGGTGCTTTTCTGTTTACATTCATCCTTTTGACAGCTGGTGCGCGAAACAGGCAGTTCGCACGGAAGTGCTTCCGTGCGGCATGCGTGGTTTTCACGCACCCATTGACTTCAATGGGTGCGTGATGCATGCAAAACGCCGAAAGACATGTCGTGACTTTTTTTCAGCGGACTCACGCTGATGAAAAATCACGGACATGTCAGCACGGCCCCATAGACACATATAGGTCCGTGCAACGCGCGTGCAAATCACACGCGTTGCACGGACGTTTTTCCCGTTCGTCTGAATAAAGCCTCATTCACATATTTTCCCGCACCCTTTTGTCATGCCCCGCCCCCATATATTTTTTCTCTCCCTACTTATTCACATATTTTTCCTGTGGACATCTGGACTTATAATCTCCCTATCACTACATAAAAAGACAATACATATAAAGGGAAACTCCCGGTGTTCATCCGTGCTCTTTCTTGTACATTTCTACTCTTTGTATTTACTATTAGGGTATGTTCACACGGAGTAAATGTCCCAAAAAACGGCTGAAAAATCGGAAGCAGAACGCCTCCAAACATCTGCCCATTGATTTCAATGGGAATAACGGCGTTCTGTTCCGACAGGCTGTATTTTTACGCGGCCGTTTTGAAAAATGGCTGCATAAAAAGAAGTGCATGTCACTTCTTCAGCCGTTTTTGGAGCCGTTTTTTTATTGACTCTATAGAAAAACAGCTCCAAAAACCCCCGCAAAAAACGCAGCGAAAAACGCGAGTTGCTAAAAAAAACGGCTGAAAATCAGGAGCTGTATACCCTTGAAAACAGCTTCGTATTTTCAGACGTTTTTTTAAGCAACTCGTGTGTTTACAGCCGTTTTTGGAGCTTTTTTTTTTTAGGCAGATGTTTGTAGGCGTTCAGCCCCCGCATTTTTAGCCGTTTTTCGGGGCGTTTACGGGCCGAAAAACAGTTCACATGGGCAGTTACGCTGCATAAAAGGTCCGCAGCCTATCTGCCCCGGTGGCCGCAGGGAATTCCGGGCGAAAAACCACACCAAATTGTGGTGCAGTTCTTTGCCCGGAATCTCCGCTGCGGAAAATTGCAGAATCAGCCGACCTGCAGAAAGTCAAAGGTAAGTATAATGTTGTTTTTTTTAGCGCAGAAGCCGCAACACTTGACTATTTGTTGCGGGTTTTAGATCCCCATTGAATTCAATGGGGAAAACTTGCAACAAATTACTGGCAATTCCGCAACAACAATTGACAGGTCTATTTGTGCGTTGAATCTCCGCATATCACGTACGCAGCGTGTGGATGAGATTTCTTGAACTCTCATCCGCTCCTCCGCTACTGTATTATGATGCATATTTTCCGCAACTAAATACATTGTGGAAAATCTGCAGTATTTACGCCACATGTGGACTAGCCCCTACAGTCTCTAAATTGTAGCAATTTGTTGCCTTTTATGTTCATGACACATATTTTCCCACGCTAACCACTTGTTGTCAGACTCCTCCCACCATTCACAGGAAGTCATACAACTATGTGGGACACAGGATGGGAGAGATTTCGACATAAGTGATTGGAAATGATGCATCATGGGACATTTTGTGTTTTTCATTAGTATCATCATTGGTTATTAATGTGACATCGTGTAATGACTGATGTTTTTTCATCCTTCCATCCCGGAAGGATATGATTCCTCTGAATGAGTTACTGGATGTATTGTATATTAGAAAATGTTCAACTTTCTAATATACTTTCTGTTTGAATTCCTTTAAAAAGTTCAAGATCCCTGCTTGCTGTCAGCGAATAAAAACATTTGCATTAAAATCCAAGTCTGAAAACCTGTCCTAGCCTAATGCTGCTCACACAGCCACTGGGCTTGTAACAATGTATCAGTGTAGGTGAGAGTTATCCAATATGAAATCCAGGAAAGGAAAGAGACGCGTGCTGCCGCTGTGTTTACCTTTTAGATAATTGCCTGCACATATTCAATGTAACAAACCATCAGCTGGGAGCTTAGAAAGTTACTGCATACTGTTAATGCATTGAACTCAATAATAAAACAGTGTGCAGTAAACTCCAATAACTCCCCCTAGTGGTGACTACAGGCAGTCAGCTTATTTATGTCTATGACTATGCAGAGGATTTGGAGCTCTGTAACAGCAAAACGGAGCTGCGACCGCTATAAAGATATATTAAGAAATGAATCCGCATAGACTATTGGACTTCAAAAATGACATGATGTTAAAAGATGGTCATTGAGATCATGTAATACTCCAGTCACATCCAGAGCTGCATTCAGAATTCTGCCAGCTGCTACGAAGAATCCATCATTACTAAGCTGCTGACAGACGCTCTCCTAACATCTTAGCAGATATCCCATAATAGACTAAACTCATGTGGTGGTCTAGAGTCTAACCCAGCAGGGGGCAGCAATGGGTTATAAGGTATGCCACCTGACAGTAGGTAGCATAATTCTGTACGCAGCTTTGATAAACCATGTGGATGCGTTAGAAGTAAGCAAACTGTGATGTTCATGTAGTCACAGGCCCCAGGAATAGCTCATTATTCAGTCATAGGCCCCTATTCATAGAGGGTGTCCAGTTAGGAAACCCCATTTTCATACACCCTATTGGGGAACTCTGAGATAATATGGGGGGTCCTCTGATCAGGGTCCTTATCTCTTGGCCAGAGTGGAGAGCAGTTACATAGGGCGTCTCTCTCTAGGAGACCTATCCTGTCCTGTATTACACATTAATATGACTGGCCACCGTGCAATACTTAATTTCCCCTGTGGTGGCGCTGCAGGGAAATGGAACTCTTACTGCCAGGTTTCCCCACAGATCGCAGCTGATCATTGGCGGTCCCAGCAGGACACTTTGTGAGCAGTTTATTGTTAAAGGACTACTCTAACAACTAGAGATTGTTCGAAGTGGAGAAGTCCTTTAATTTTTCGTACTTTTATATACTAAAATAGTTTTATATTGATATTTGACGATTGCCGCTCATTAGTCATAGCATGTTCCCTGCAGGGATATAATGAAGCTCTTTGCTGGCGACCCTCATGATTCATGGTTTTTGCCTCCTGATGTGTTACCTGCTCGCAGTTTATTGTTTCTAGTTATGTGGGTGGTGACGTTCATACATTGTGCGATGCAGATAGAGGACCTCCCCCGTTCCACTCACGCACCTCACGTTAGCACGAAAGCTTGTCTGGATTTAATGCCAGATTTACATAGATCAAAACTGAAGTAGAAATCAATCCCGGGCGTGCAAATCCTCCATGATTGAAGATTTATATAAAAATGTTATGTATTAACAGTAATAAAACATTTGCATAGATTCTATTAGAAGAGGCAATAAATGCAGTAAGAATATACAGATCCAAAATTGTGTCTTACAGGGAAGCTGTCCTTAAACTGCGTGATCATTTTACTAAGAGATACATTCTACAAAAATAGTTGAGTCCCTTTGTAAATACATTACATTACTTACCCTTTACTGATCCTAACTTACATCCTGTATTATACTCCAGAGCTGCACTCACTATTCTGCTGGTGGAGTCACTGTGTACATACATTACATTACTTATCCTGTACTGATCCTGAGTTACATCCTGTATTATATTCCAGAGCTGCACTCACTATTCTGCTGGTGGAGTCACTGTGTACATACATTACATTACTTATCCTGTACTGATCCTGAGTTACATCCTGTATTATACTCCAGAGCTGCACTCACTATTCTGCTGGTGGAGTCACTGCGTACATACATTACTTATCCTGTACTGATCCTGAGTTACATACTGTATTATACTCCAGAGCTGCACTCACTATTCTGCTGGTGGAGTCACTGCGTACATACATTACTTATCCTGTACTGATCCTGAGTTACATCCTGTATTATACTCCAGAGCTGCACTCACTATTCTGCTGGTGGAGTCACTGTGTACATACATTACATTACATATCCTGTACTGATCCTGAGATATATCCTGTATTATACTCCAGAGCTGCACTCACTATTCTGCTGGTGGAGTCACTGTGTACATACATTACATTACTTATCCTGTACTGATCCTGAGTTATATCCTGTATTATACTCCAGAGCTGCACTCACTATTTTGCTGGCGGAGTCACTGTGTACATACATTACATTACTTATCCTGTACTGATCCTGAGATACATCCTGTATTATACTCCAGAGCTGCACTCACTATTCTGCTGGTGGAGTCACTATGTACATATATTACATTACTTATCCTGTACTGATCCTGAGTTATATCCTGTATTATACTCCAGAGCTGCACTCACTATTCTGCTGGTGGAGTCACCGTGTACATACATTACATTACTGATCCTGAGATACATCCTGTATTATACTCCAGAGCTGAACTCACTATTCTGCTGGTGGAGTCACTATGTACATATATTACATTACTTATCCTGTACTGATCCTGAGTTACATCCTGTATTATACTCCAGTGCTGCACTCACTATTCTGCTGGTGGAGTCACTGTGCACATACATTACATTACTTATCCTGTACTGATCCTGAGTTACATCCTGTATTATACTCCAGATCCGCACTCACTATTCTGCTGGTGGAGCCACTGTGTACATACATAATATTACTTATCCTGTACTGATCCTGAGTTACATCTGTATTATACTCCAGAGCTGCACTCACTATTCTGCTTGTGGAGTCACTGTGTACATACATTACATTACTTATCCTGTACTGATCCTGAGTTACATCCTGTATTATACTCCAGAGCTGTCCTCACTATTCTGCTGGTGGAGTCACTATGTACATATATTACATTACTTATCCTGTACTGATCCTGAGTTACATCCTGTATTATACTCCAGAGCTGCACTAACTATTCTGCTGGTGGAGTCACTGTGTACATACATTACATTACTTATCCTGTACTGATCCTGAGTTACATCCTGTATTATACTCCAGAGCTGCACTCACTATTCTGCTGGTGGAGTCACTGTGTACATACATTACTTATCCTGTACTGATCCTGAGTTACATCCTGTATTATACTCCAGAGCTGCACTCAATATTCTGCTGGTGGAGTCACTGTGTACATACATTACATTACTTATCCTGTACTGATCCTGAGTTACATCCTGTATTATACTCCAGAGCTGCACTCACTATTCTGCTGGTGGAGTCACTGTGTACATACATTACATTACTTACCCTGTACTGATCCTGAGTTACAGCCTGTATTATACTCCGGAGCTGCACTCACTATTCTGCTGGTGGAGTCACTGTGTACAGACATTACATTACTTATCCTGTACTGATCCTGAGTTGCATCCTGTATTATACTCCAGAGCTGCACTCACTATTCTGCTGGTGGAGTCACTATGTACATATATTACATTACTTATCCTGTACTGATCCTAAGTTACATCCTCAGGATACCTCGTGCATAGACCCCCATCATAAAAAAGAAAGTTTACAGCATGGTAAATATTTGTTTACTGTACAGCGTAGCAAAAAAAACCGACAGCTTGACGGAGACAAAAAGGACACTCTTTGGCCTCCATCGGGTGAATAGAGCCCTATAAATATGTCCAGCGTATACGCCGAAAGATTTTCCCGATATATACGCCAAACCTAGGCTCTAAATGTGATGTGAATACAGGTCCCTGACCGTTCATGTGAGCGCTCAATCATATATACATTTTTAGGATGCAGTAAGAAACATAGGAAGGAAGACGCAAGGGGGAAATTTCCGAAGACTGTCTATCTGACAATCAAGAGGGCAAAAAAATATAAATATAAAAAATCTGGATGTAACTATCAGAGCCAGAAAAACCCCCCACCATTCTTTACACTGCATGCTGCATCCAGAGAACTGGAAACATTTTTTATAAGTTACTACTTTTTATATGAAATAGCTTTATTCGTAGAAAGTTTAGGACCCCTTTAAGATTTACAGGAGAGGGGTATTAACTGCGTTGCCCTGTTCAGTTACCATACTCCCAATGCTCCACAAGGGGGCGCCGTGCATGACATTTATTCAATTACCGGCCCATAAAAATGTCTCTGCCTGGAAATCGCTTTCCTGGATTGGCAGCTATGAATGAAGCTTTGTAGGGACATTTGGCGACTGGGCCCGGTTGCTGTGGATTTGCATTTTCATGTGTGTACTGGGCACTTTCCAGATTGGCAAATATTGTAAACTGATTTCTATTACAAAAACGGCATTTTTATATATATTTATTTTTTATTGAGTTTTTCATTTTTAATGTGTTTTTTTTTTGTGCTCAATTTCAGTAAAATGCGACATTTTGCAGTGTTTAAGATGTTCTCTCATGAAGACGACCCCACTCTATATGTGCTTATAGGGTATATGAATGTCATAGAGGGGGCTTCTTCACTCGAGACCACCATCTATGAGCTCCCCCCACTCAGGCAGACACGAGCTATCCATGTGTTACACATACAGTCGTCCGCCATGTAATACTACATTTGCCCTGCAGTGGCCGCTGCAGAATAACTGTCCGGCTGGCCGAGGCTTTCCCCGGAAAACGGTTGTCTGTGATGAGACCACCCCTTTAAGCTTTGCCTTTCCCTTTAAGTGAATGGCTTGCTGTGAGAATGGAGGCCGGTCCAGCTTCTGTGGGCAGCAGCTTGTGACAGGTGGCCTATTATATACCAGAGGACCATCCATGTGTCGAGCCCGAGTGCCAGGGGAAATAGACCGCCATAAGCTCACAGTTTTTTTGGCACCGACCGGTGGAATATCTGTGTTGGATTTTTAGAGACATTAGATATTAACCATTTAGAGGAGCCGCATGGGGGGGGGGGGCACCGGGATTATTGCTTTAATCTATTCTTGGAATGGGATCCTATATTAGGGTGTGAGTGTACCCGACCGGCCCATATACCCTCAGCGGCAGTGGTGGTGAGTTGTCTATGTAGGGCCAAGGTCAGGGTCTACACTGAAGCATGGAGTCTATTTCAAGGCCCTGGGTCATTGACCCCAAGTTTGTGTCAAGGTTGGCACAGTGGAGAATGGCAGTGCCCAATGGGTAAGTATATTACTGTATGTGTGCGGTGTGTGTCACTGTATATGTATGTCTGTATATTAAGTATATGGAATCCAGTAGTCCAGAATTTCTGGTAATCCGGCACCATCTTGGGGATGGTAGGAACCAGCATTAAACTAATTAAAATCATCCAGGGCAGAATGGGAGGAGAGCAAGAACAAAAATGGAGGCAGTGACTAACCCCACATATATGCAATACATAAACAACACAAAAGTGTGAACAAAACATTCCTACAAAATGACACAAAACGTGTATCTATCTATCGATCTATCGATCTATCGATCTATCGATAAATCTACTTACAATAGGGAGGTTCTTAGCACACATTTTGATCAAATTGTGTGAGCCCACCTGCCACGACAAGACATCCTCTTTGAGGTGGGTCCCTACGCTGCACATACACCCAGAACTGAGACTAAACCTACATATTCTTGGGGATGGTAGGAACCAGCTTTAAACTAATTAAAATCAAACAGGGCAGAATGGGAGGAGGGCAAGATCAAAAATGGAGGCAGTCACTGACCCCACATATAGGAATCACATAAACAACACAAAAGTGTGAACAAAACATTCCAACAAAATGACACAAAACGTCCTATCTATCTATCTATCTATCTATCTATCTATCTATCTATCTATCTATCTATCTATCTATCTATCTATCTATCTATCTATCTATCTATCTATCTATCTATCTATCTATCTATCTATCTATCTATCTATCTATCTATCTATCTATCTATCTATCTATCTATCGCCTATTCTGCTGTGATGTACACAGAATCTCTCTATCTCTTTCTTTCTCACACACATTAGGAACAGTTTTATAGAAAGTCAATTCTCCAGAGTCCCAGTAATTTAGGGGTTTGTAATGTTAGCCCCATAAACCCAGGAACCCAGCGCTACAAGACAACAGCGCCTACCACTGAGCATCCATATTATTTATCTGTATATAACGGGCAGAAAATGGGATATGTAAAGCCTATAGCAGGATACATTGTGATGGTGTGAAAAGCATATTCCAAAACCCTCTCTAGACATATAGGGAGGTGACCCCATAAGTTACCCCAAAATGATTCTATCACTCTCATGCCAACCAATGTCCTTGTTATACACAGCGCTCCCCCATACCTATGTCATAGAAGACTTCCAGGACGGGCTCTCCACTGTTGCCCTCTTCCCACAAGTCCCATATTAGAAGCAGACTGGGGTGTATATTACAAAACTGCACCCCATCCCAGCTGCTGCCTTTGAGACCCCAATTTAAAAAAAGGGTAGGTCTTTTAAATAAAAATAAAAAAAAGATAGCAAAACATCATAAATTCCCTGTGAGGTCAATACATGGCAATAAACAGTACCATAAAATGTATATTATATTAGGAGTCTAAACAGATCAAATCAAGGATTTAAAGGGCGATCCCACCCAAAGATAAATTACTTGTACATAGATAAGGGTCTTCAGTAGCAGATGTTGTCGCCTGCAGCCAGAGTGCGGGAACATAGTTGTCAGACATCACCACTGTAGTGTTCTATTGAATCCAATACAGTGTGTTTGTGAGTAGAATGTAACGCCTGACAACCTTTTTCCCACGCTCTATCTGCAGGTGAGGAAAATATCTAGAAAAAGATCCCCAGCATTAAGGACTCCAGGGATAAACTTTAAGTGATGGGAGATTGATGCAATTTTTTTGTTATTGGGTGGGATTTTATTTTATAGGTGCTAAGAGGTGGATAGCTATGGGTAAGCACAAGGTACATGGGGTACATATATATATATATATAGAGAGAGTATATAACTTTACTGCACACAGAGTATTACATGTGCAGTTGCCTTATGCATTTATTCCTAGACATATTCATGATACGCATCGGTATTGCCTGCAGGTGCTCGGATATTGCCCCTACCCAAGTGATACATTTTGCACTGTTCCCAAAAAAAAATAAAAAATATTCCCCCTTGAGACTTCAATATCCATTCAGTGACAATATAAACCATAGCAGCGTGTGCCAATGTTGTAGGACCCTGATACAAGCAAATCGCAATACAGAATGGGAGCTCTGTCCCTTTAAGAAAAATCTTCTATCTGAAATGCTAAATTCTGATATTGGCGTCCATCAATATATTGAAAAAAAGTCCCGTGTCCGTCAAGTTTAACCCTTCTCTCACATCTATTAGAAAATGTTAAAATACCCCCCTTGGGGCAACTGATGCCAATTCTGCATATAAATTCCTATGTGACCCCATAAGGGGCATCAGATGCTTTTCTTAGACCCCCATCATCTCCTTAGCTTCTGTGTAGTTATTATAACCATAATGCAATGACTTCAGAATAAGAATCACCTGGGCTGAAGAGCTGACAATTATAATATAATTGGGGGGTGAGGGCACTAACAAGCCCCAATCATTGCTCTGGGTGAAGGAAAGCCTATTGCACCCCCAGAAACAATGTCACTCTTTCCCAATGCAATTGTAAGAAAGTCCAGACGTACCTGGATGAAGGAGGCTGCTTCATTTTCTCCCATGCAATGCAAGACACAAGGTAAAAGGTGCGGGAGACAATCGGGCTGGTGATGCTGATAACTGTGCAAGAGCCACAAGCAATGATCAGTGGTCCTGTGCCCACCTTAGACTGGCGGAGAGACAGCGCCGGGAGTATACAGCATTCTTCCCAAGTCACTGGACGGAGATTTCCATGCCTCAGCCCATACAATGCAGCAGAGCCAGGCTGTACAAGAAAAAAAAAAAAAGACACTTCTTAAGGTATCCTTGCAAAATGTGCTTGATAACTGCAAGCGAATGACTGCGCCACCTTAAAAATGTATAGGCTAGAAAAAAGCAAATGAATAAAATTATTCTCTTTCCTCCTGAGTCTGGGGATGGAGGACGCGAGAACAATGCACAACCTTGCATTTAAATCTGAATGGCGGGGAGGTATTTACAGGAGATTAGGATGCGCTGGGCTCTGATTGGCCGCAGGTTAGGCACGCAGTGACAGAGAGAAATGGCTACGAGTGGCTATCGCGGAAAAAGTCAGGATTTTTTTTTTCTCGTCTTGAAGCTTTGGATTGATCAGAGTCTGTCTGAATGAAAGGCATTTATCACCGCCGCCTGCATCAGTCGCCCTCAATGCAACAACATCTCTACCAGCTGCTGCTGATCCCAGAGCATCTTCCGCTTAACCGAGCCGCAGGATGCAAGAACGCAGTACAGACATGTGAGGGTACGCCACTTCATGAGGGCGTGCGGGCGAGAAGCATGGAATATAGGGTGTGTGTGCCGAGAGAGGGGGGAAAAAGCTGGAAAAGCCATGGCCTGTTTGATGGGACCGGAAATTAGGGAAATCTGGGATCTAGGACTAGCAGGATATCTGGGATCTGTGTATAGTGTGGTGGGAAGTGGAGAATTGTGGGGTCCGTGTAATATTGGTGGTGATCAGGAATCTGGGAGAGTCAGTGAATTCCGGGATATAGGTCAGGGATAGGATCAGAATATCTGGTGGGAAGTAGAGAATTGTGGGATCTGTGCAATAATGGGGTTAATTGGGAATCTGCGAGAATCTGGGAATTCTGGCATCTGTGTCAGTGATAGGATCAGGATATCTGGTGGGAAGTAGAGAATTGTGGGATCTGTGCAATAATGGGGTTAATCGGGAATCTGGGAGAATCTGGGAATTCTGGGATCTGTGTCAGTGATAGGATCAGAATATCTGGTGGGAATTAGAGAATTGTGGGGTCTGTGCAATAATGGGGTTAATCAGGAATCTGGCAGAGAAAGGGATTTCCAGAATCTACGTCGGTGCTGCTAGGATCAGGATATCTGTACTGTGATGGGGTGATCAGGAATCTGGGAGAATCAGGGAATTCTGGGATGCATGACAGTGATAGGATTAGTAGAATATCTGGGATCTGTGTAGTGTATGGTGAGACGCAGAGAATTGTTGGGTCTGTGAAGTGATAAGTGATCAGGAATCTGGGAAAATCAGGGAAGTCGGGCGTATATCGGTAAGGAAGAGATCATCCAAATATCTGGGCAATATATATATAAAGAACATTTTTGGGTCTGAGGGCATAAAGATATATTTTGGTTATCCGGGATCTGCGTGTAGACTGGAGAAGTGGGAATGTCTGGAATCAATGAGCAGTGAAGCGAGAAGCAAGGTCAGAGGTTTGCCTGTAGAGAGAAGAGAATCCAGAAGAGGTAATAGAAGTAAGAAGTAGGAAAGCCAGTGGGCTAATTATCAGGAATATCTGGGATCAGTGAGCTAATTGTCAGGAATACCGGGGATCAGTGAGCTAATTATCAGGAATACCTGGGATCAGTGAGCTAATTATCAGGAATATCTGGGATCAGTGAGCTAATTATCAGGAATACCTGGGATCAGTGAGATAATTATAAGGAATACCTGGGATCAGTGAGCTAATTATCAGGAATACCTGGGATCAGTGAGCTAATTATCAGGAATACCTGGGATCAGTGAGCTAATTATCAGGAATATCTGGGATCAGTGAGCTAATTATCAGGAATATATGCGATCAGTGAGCTAATTATCAGGAATACCTGGGATCAGTGAGCTAATTATCAGGAATACATGTGATCAGTGAGCTAATTATCAGGAATACCTGGGATCAGTGAGCTAATTATCAGGAATACCTGGGATCAGTGAGCTAATTATCAGGAATACCTGAGATCAGTGAGCTAATTATCAGGAATACCTGGGATCAGTGAGCTAATTATCAGGAATATCTGGGATCAGTGAGCTAATTATCAGGAATATCTGGGATCAGTGAGCTAATTATCAGGAATACCTGGGATCAGTGAGCTAATTATCAGGAATACCTGGGATCAGTGAGCTAATTATCAGGAATACATGCGATCAGTGAGCTAATTATCAGGAATACCTGGCATCAGTGAGCTAATTATCAGGAATACCTGGGATCAGTGAGCTAATTATCAGGAATATCTGGGATCAGTGAGCTAATTGTCAGGAATACCGGGGATCAGTGAGCTAATTATCAGGAATACCTGGGATCAGTGAGCTAATTATCAGGAATATCTGGGATCAGTGAGCTAATTATCAGGAATACCTGGGATCAGTGAGATAATTATAAGGAATACCTGGGATCAGTGAGCTAATTATCAGGAATACCTGGGATCAGTGAGCTAATTATCAGGAATACCTGGGATCAGTGAGCTAATTATCAGGAATATCTGGGATCAGTGAGCTAATTATCAGGAATATATGCGATCAGTGAGCTAATTATCAGGAATACATGCGATCAGTGAGCTAATTATCAGGAATACCTGGGATCAGTGAGCTAATTATCAGGAATACCTGGGATCAGTGAGCTAATTATCAGGAATACCTGAGATCAGTGAGCTAATTATCAGGAATACCTGGGATCAGTGAGCTAATTATCAGGAATATCTGGGATCAGTGAGCTAATTATCAGGAATACCTGGGATCAGTGAGCTAATTATCAGGAATACCTGGGATCAGTGAGCTAATTATCAGGAATACATGCGATCAGTGTGCTAATTATCAGGAATACCTGGGATCAGTGAGCTAATTATCAGGAATACCTGGGATCAGTGAGCTAATTATCAGGAATACCTGAGATCAGTGAGCTAATTATCAGGAATACATGCGATCAGTGAGCTAATTATCAGGAATACCTGGGATCAGTGAGATAATTATCAGGAATACCTGCGATCAGTGAGCTAATTATCAGGAATACCTGGGATCAGTGAGATAATTATAAGGAATACCTGGGATCAGTGAGCTAATTATCAGGAATACCTGGGATCAGTGAGCTAATTATCAGGAATACCTGGGATCAGTGAGCTAATTATCAGGAATATCTGGGATCAGTGAGCTAATTATCAGGAATATATGCGATCAGTGAGCTAATTATCAGGAATACCTGGGATCAGTGAGCTAATTATCAGGAATACATGCGATCAGTGAGCTAATTATCAGGAATACCTGGGATCAGTGAGCTAATTATCAGGAATACCTGGGATCAGTGAGCTAATTATCAGGAATACCTGAGATCAGTGAGCTAATTATCAGGAATACCTGGGATCAGTGAGCTAATTATCAGGAATATCTGGGATCAGTGAGCTAATTATCAGGAATACCTGGGATCAGTGAGCTAATTATCAGGAATACCTGGGATCAGTGAGCTAATTATCAGGAATACATGCGATCAGTGTGCTAATTATCAGGAATACCTGGGATCAGTGAGCTAATTATCAGGAATACCTGGGATCAGTGAGCTAATTATCAGGAATACCTGAGATCAGTGAGCTAATTATCAGGAATACATGCGATCAGTGAGCTAATTATCAGGAATACCTGGGATCAGTGAGATAATTATAAGGAATACATGGGATCAGTGAACTAATTATCAGGAATACCTGCGATCAGTGAGCTAATTATCAGGAATACCTGGGATCAGTGAGCTGATTATCAGAAATACCTGGGATCAGTGAGCTGATTATCAGAAATACTTGGGATCAGTGAACTAATTATCAGGAATACCTGGGATCAGTGAGCTAATTATCAGGAATACCTGGGATCAGTGAGCTAATTATCAGGAATACCTGGAATCAGTGAACTAATCAGAAATACCTGGGATCAGTGAACTAATTATCAGGAATACCTGGGATCAGTGAGCTAATTATCAGGAATACCTGGGATCAGTGAGCTAATTATCAGGAATACCTGGGATCAGTGAGATAATTATCAGAAATACCTGGGATCAGTGAGATAATTATTAGGAATACCTGGGATCAGTGAGCTAATTATCAGGATTAACTGGGATGAGTGAGCTAATTATCAGAAATATCTGGGATCAGTGAGCTAATTATGAGATCTATATGGGATCAGTGAGCTAATTAGTAGGAAAGATGACATAATTATCTCACTGATCCCAGAAATTCCTGATAATTAGCTCACTGATCCCTGAAATTCAGTGAGCTAATTATCAGAATTATCTGGGATCAGTTAACTTATTATCAGGAATATTTGGGGTCAGTGAGCTAATTATAGAAAATATCAGGGATCGGTGATCTTATTATCGGGAAAATCTGGCATAATTGTGCAGTTAGGAGATAATCAGGCATGTCTGCTTCATCGTGCAGTGAGGAAGTTATTAAGTATATCTGGGATGAGTGAGCTGTTAAGAGAATCGGTAATAGCTATAAACTGTGTGTAGTCAAGGCATACCGTACAATCAGGTCTCGAAGCATAGACACAAAACAAAAAGTTAAATATATAACCACTCTACATGACCAATGGGAAAAAATGAATAATACCATGAATGAACTTTGGAAAGTACTACTTCTAGATCAAGATCGAAAGAAACCTCTAGATCACAAAGTCTAAGTCGGTAAACAAATACGATCGGTCAACACATAGCGAAGAGTCACTTCACTCGAGATTGTAGTAAAAAGAAAAAACAAAAATACCCAGAATTTTTACCGCGTGTAGCTTGCCAGTGTCTCCCAAAGAAAAAGAGGCTTCACGGGAGATACTATAGTACCAAAGAACATATTTCCTGCTCCTCCAAGGGAGTCCTATATATCTTACAATGTCAGTGTGGTTCACATTATATTGGAAAAACGGTGAGAGAACTAAAAAATTAGGATTCGGGAACATATTGGCAGCATAAAAAACTATGACAAAATAGAAATAGAAGTCGAAATATGGAGCAAAACTTTTCAACCTCCCCCGGTTGCTCGACACTTTAACTTGAAACATAATCTAAACAATAAAGAGTTGTCAGGCGGGGCGATGTGCCGGATAAGGGGAGGGGACCTGGAGAATGAACTTTTGGGGGAAGAGAGTCAATGGATATATAGGATGAACCCGTTTAGCCCAAACGGGCTTAATAAATGTTACCACTTTGGCTACTTCTTGTGATCAACAGATGGAACGTTACTATCGCAAATTACAAAAACGGAAAATGTTGTGCCACAAACGTGGTTACACAATTCATTTTGCCGTTTTGATATTTACACAATATGTGTATTTCTTTAATAGTTTCGTTTTAATATTGATACGACTTTGGTCTGGTTTCAGCTGCGATTTATATGAAACCAAGATTGAATAAGGCATCTAAGGTGTTAAAAAGAAAGAGGGAACCCCCTCCGATAACCCATCTGCCCCCCCTCGCAATGCGGCCGCATGGTGTTGATGGTTGTCATGGCAGCTTGGGCGCCTAATGAAGGTCTCCAGGATTGCCATCTCTGTGCTCCTATTAAGCCCTGCCTTCTATAAGAGCCTGTCAAAATCTTAACATGCTGTGTAATTGACGCAACGATCACTGGTTCAAGTCCCCTAGGAGGACAAAAAAAAATATAAAAAGTTCAAAAACCCGCCTTACGTCAACATAACTGGTATCACTGTGTCTGTAAAAGTCTTAAAGGGGTTGTCCACTACTGAACAACTGATGATCTATCCACTGGATAGGTCATCAGTATATCATCGGTGTGGGCCCGGCACCCGGATCCCGCACCGTTAAGCCGATCAAGCTATCTCTGGGCACCGGATGTTATGGCCGATTATGCTATGTACGGAGCCGGGAGCAGTTAGCTTTGTACATAGCATAGTGGCCAAACAACAACTCTGCTTCCGTTCACTTATATAGGAGCAGAGCTGCAGTACCGCAGCTCGCCGCTATTAAGTGGCCGGAGCCATCTGCTTCCGGAATGTACATCTGGTGCTCGGAGGCAGCCGGAGCGGCTTAAAGGTGCAGGGTCCGGGTGTCGGACCCCCACAGACCATGTACTGATGACCTATCCGGTGGATAGTTTATCAGTTGTCCAGTAGTGGACAGACCCTTTAACTTTTACAATATAACGCTATTTAGCCCACTGGTCATTCAGTGGATAATTTGAGACAACCTATTTGGCAGTCACTCAAAAGATGCAAGGTGGTCGTGTAGTGCTGGGCTGGCAAATTACCCAGTAAGTGTTCTCTGTGCTCCAGACCAGTGACTGTTTCCATGTTTAGATGAAGCAGAGCTGAGTTGGTCATTAGTGAAGTCTGCTATAGTGATGTATTATTTGTGTTTTTTTTTAACAGGACTGCAGGTAAACCAACTGGTGCTGTTCTTAATCCCATACAACGGTGATCCCCAAACCAGTGGGCCACGGATCATTTGGTACCGAGCCGCGGTATCTGGTATCCGCACCGGGCGAAAAACTGTGGTGCGGTTTTGCGCCCAGAATGTCGCCTGCGGAAAACTGATGAGCATTTAGCTGGCCTGCTGGGATAATGTTTCATCCCAGGAGACCACTGCAGCCTGTGATCGGCTGCAGCGGCAGTCACATGGGATGAAGGAGCCTAGAGGAAGAACACAGACTTCTGGATAAGTATAAGTTTTGTTTTTTTGTTGTTACGAATCCGCCGCAATAAACGCAACTGCTGCTATTTGTGGTGAGTTCAATGGGCAAAACCCGCAAGAAATGAGCAGCAATTATGCAAATACAATTGTCATGCTGCGGAATAAAGCTCATCACCGCAGGTCAATTTCTATCTCATTGTAGCGCCCATGGCCGCGGGCCGTCGGGTTCACTCACCTCCCGACGCCCGCAGCCATGGATCTGTGAGCGCTGGCATCCGTCTCCCTCCTAGGAGATGCCAGCGCTCACTTCCGCTCCGTCCGGCCGGGTCCCGTAGGGTGCGCGCGCACGCTCGCGCCCGCTCTTAAAGGGCCAGCGCGCGCACATGAAAACTATGATCATTAACCCACGTGATTCCCTGCCCTATAAGAATGCCCCAGCCCTTCTGATCCTTGCCTGAGCGTTGTTAGTCTTTCCCTGTCTGTCTCGCAAATGGTCCCTTAGTGTCTCCCGTTCCAGCTGTTACCAGTGCCCTGTTACCGTTCCTGTATTCCGCATTGTTCCTGTGCCTACCCGTGTTCAAGTGCCATCTGCCACGTCTAGTGCCATCTGCCACATCACGTGCCATCTGCCACGTCACGTGCCATCTGCCACGTCAAGTGCTATCTGCTCATCGGATACTGCCCGCCACGTCTGGCGCCACTTTCCGCACCTGCCTCCATCCGTGCTGAAGTCACAGTCACCGTCCGGACTATTTCAGGTACCTAAGCATTACTGTCTGCTATCTTACTTTCACATAGACTGTGACCTGGTCAGCTGCCTCCCCGCTACGGCGGAGCGGCCTAGTGGGTCTACAAACCCAGGGTCCGTGACACTCATCCACTTTGCTGCTGCTGTATTATGCTGCTCATTTACCGCAACAAATTCTGTTGTGGAAAAAGCGCTGTATTTACGCAACGTGTGAACTCACCGTAACCCCTGCACCCCCACGGTTCTTGGATAGTACTCCCTCCCTGTCTCTGCGTGTAAATAATGAAGGCACAGATAGCATAACCTCCCTGTCTCTCCCCATAAATGATGTAGGTATAGATAGTACTGCCTCCCTGTCTCTTCTTGCAAATGATGTAAATACAGATAGTACTTCCTCTCTGTCTCTTCCTGTAAATAATGTAGGTATAGATAGTACTGCCTCCCTCTCTCTCCCTGTAAATTATGTATGTACAGAGAGTATAGTCTTCCTGTCTCTCTCTGTAAATTATGTAGGTACAGATAGTACTGCCTCCCTGTCTCTTCCTGCAAATGATGTAAATACAGATAGTACTTCCTCTCTGTCTCTTCTTGTAAATAATGTAGGTATAGATAGTACTGCCTCCCTCTCTCTCCCTGTAAACGATGTATGTACAGATAGTACTGCCTCCCTGTCTCTCCCTGTTAATGATGTAGGTAAAGATAGTACTGCCTCCCTGTCTCTCCCTGTAAATTATATATGTACAGATAATACTGCCTCCCTGTCTCTCCCTGTTAATGATGTAGGTACAGATAGTACTGCCTCCCTGTCTCTCCCTGTAAATGATGTAGGCAAAGATAGTACTGCCTCCCTGTCTCTCCCTGTAAATGATGTAGGTACAGATAGTATTGTCTTCCTGTCTCTCCCCATAAATGATGTAGGTATAGATAGTACTGCCTCCCTGTCTCTTCCTGCAAATGATGTAAATACAGATAGTACTTCCTCTCTGTCTCTTCCTGTAAATAATGTAGGTATAGATAGTACTGCCTCCCTCTCTCTCCCTGTAAATTATGTATGTACAGAGAGTATAGTCTTCCTGTCTCTCTCTGTCAATTATGTAGGTACAGATAGTACTGCCTCCCTGTCTCTCCCTGTAGACGATAAATGTACAGATAGTACTGCCTCCCTGTCTCTCCCTGTTAATGATGTAGGTACAGATAGTACTGCCTCACTGTCTCTCCCTGTAAATGATATATGTACAGATAATACTGCCTCCCTGTCTCTCCCTGTTAATGATGTAGGTACAGATAGAACTGCCTCCCTGTCTCTCCCTGTAAATGATGTAGGCACAGATAGTACTGCCTCCCTGTCTCTCCCTGTAAATGATGTAGGTACAGATAGTATTGTCTTCCTGTCTCTCCGTGTAAATGATGTAGGTACAGATAGTACTGCCTCCCTGTCTCTCCCTGTAAAGGATGTAGGCACAGATAGTACTGCCTCCCTGTCTCTCCCTGTAAATGATGTAGGTACAGATAGTACTGCCTCCCTGTCTCTCCCTGTAAATGATGTAGGCACAGATAGTACTGCCTCCCTGTCTCTCCCTGTAAATGACGTAGGTACAGATAGTACTGCCTCCCTGTCTCTCCCTGTAAATGATGTAGGTACAGATAGTACTGCCTCCCTGTCTCTCCCTGTAAATGATGTAGGTATAGATAGTACTGCCTCCCTGTCTCTCCCTGTAAATGATGTAGGTATAGATAGTACTGCCTCCCTGTCTCTCCCTGTAAATGATGTAGGTATAGATAGTACTGCCTCCCTGTCTCTCCCTGTAAATGATGTAGGTACAGATAGTACTGCCTCCCTGTCTCTCCCTGTAAATGATGTAGGTACAGATAGTACTGCCTCCCTGTCTCTCCCTGTAAATGATGTAGGCACAGATAGTACTGCCTCCCTGTCTCTCACTATAGATGATGTAGGTACAGAAAGTACTGCCTCCCTGTCTCTCCCTGTAAATGATGTAGGTACAGATAGTACTGCCTCCCTGTCTCTCCCTGTAAATGATGTAGGTACAGATAGTATTGTCTTCCTGTCTCTCCGTGTAAATGATGTAGGTACAGATAGTACTGCCTCCCTGTCTCTCCCTGTAAATGATGTAGGTACAGATAGTACTGTCTCCCTGTCTCTCCCTGTAAATGATGTAGGTACAGATAGTACTGCCTCCCTGTCTCTCCCTGTAAAGGATGTAGGCACAGATAGTACTGCCTCCCTGTCTCTCCCTGTAAATGATGTAGGTACAGATAGTACTGCCTCCCTGTCTCTCCCTGTAAATGATGTAGGCACAGATAGTACTGCCTCCCTGTCTCTCCCTGTAAATTATGTAGGTACAGATAGTACTGCCTCCCTGTCTCTCCCTGTAAATGATGTAGGTACAGCTAGTACTGCCTCCCTATCTCTCCCTGTAAATGATGTAGGTATAGATAGTACTGCCTCCCTGTCTCTCCCTGTAAATGATGTAGGTATAGATAGTACTGCCTCCCTGTCTCTCCCTGTAAATGATGTAGGTATAGATAGTACTGCCTCCCTGTCTCTCCCTGTAAATGATGTAGGTATAGATAGTACTGCCTCCCTGTCTCTCTGTGTAAATGATGTAGGTACAGATAGTACTGCCTCCCTGTCTCTCCCTGTAAATGATGTAGGTACAGATAGTACTGTCTCTCCCTGTAAATGATGTAGGTACATATAGTACTGCCTCCCTGTCTCTCCCTGTAAAGGATGTAGGCACAGATAGTACTGCCTCCCTGTCTCTCTCTGTAAATTATGTAGGTACAGATAGTACTGCCTCCCTGTCTCTCCCAATAAATGATGTAGGTATAGATAGTACTGCCTCACTGTCTCTTCCTGCAAATTATGTAAATACAGATAGTACTTCCTCTCTGTCTCTTCCTGTAAATAATGTAGGTATAGATAGTACTGCCTCCCTCTCTCTCCCTGTAAACGATGTATGTACAGATAGTACTGCCTCCCTGTCTCTCCCTGTTAATGATGTAGGTAAAGATAGTACTGCCTCCCTGTCTCTCCCTGTAAATTATATATGTACAGATAATACTGCCTCCCTGTCTCTCCCTGTTAATGATGTAGGTACAGATAGTACTGCCTCCCTGTCTCTCCCTGTAAATGATGTAGGCAAAGATAGTACTGCCTCCCTGTCTCTCCCTGTAAATGATGTAGGTACAGATAGTATTGTCTTCCTGTCTCTCCCCATAAATGATGTAGGTATAGATAGTACTGCCTCCCTGTCTCTTCCTGCAAATGATGTAAATACAGATAGTACTTCCTCTCTGTCTCTTCCTGTAAATAATGTAGGTATAGATAGTACTGCCTCCCTCTCTCTCCCTGTAAATTATGTATGTACAGAGAGTATAGTCTTCCTGTCTCTCTCTGTCAATTATGTAGGTACAGATAGTACTGCCTCCCTGTCTCTCCCTGTAGACGATGTATGTACAGATAGTACTGCCTCCCTGTCTCTCCCTGTTAATGATGTAGGTACAGATAGTACTGCCTCACTGTCTCTCCCTGTAAATGATATATGTACAGATAATACTGCCTCCCTGTCTCTCCCTGTTAATGATGTAGGTACAGATAGAACTGCCTCCCTGTCTCTCCCTGTAAATGATGTAGGCACAGATAGTACTGCCTCCCTGTCTCTCCTTGTAAATGATGTAGGTACAGATAGTATTGTCTTCCTGTCTCTCCGTGTAAATGGTGTAGGTACAGATAGTACTGCCTCCCTGTCTCTCCCTGTAAATGATGTAGGTACAGATCGTACTGTCTCCCTGTAAATGATGTAGGTACAGATAGTACTGCCTCCCTGTCTCTCCCTGTAAAGGATGTAGGCACAGATAGTACTGCCTCCCTGTCTCTCCCTGTAAATGATGTAGGTACAGATAGTACTGCCTCCCTGTCTCTCCCTGTAAATGATGTAGGTACAGATAGTACTGCCTCCCTGTCTCTCCCTGTAAATGATGTAGGCACAGATAGTACTGCCTCCCTGTCTCTCCCTATAGATGATGTAGGTACAGAAAGTACTGCCTCCCTGTCTCTCCCTATAGATGATGTAGGTACAGAAAGTACTGCCTCCCTGTCTCTCCCTGTAAATGATGTAGGCACAGATAGTACTGCCTCCCTGTCTCTCCCTGTAAATGATGTAGGTACATATAGTATTTTCTTCCTGTCTCTCCCTGTAAATGATGTAGGTATAGATAGTACTGCCTCCCTGTCTCTCCCTGTAAATGGTGTAGGTATAGATAGTACTGCCTCCCTGTCTCTCCCTGTAAATGATGTAGGTATAGATAGTACTGCCTCCCTGTCTCTCCCTGTAAATGATGTAGGTACAGATAGTACTGCCTCCCTGTCTCTCCCTGTAAATGATGTAGGTACAGATAGTACTGCCTCCCTGTCTCTCCCTGTAAATGATGTAGGTACAGATAGTACTGCCTCCCTGTCTCTCCCTGTAAATGATGTAGGCACAGATAGTACTGCCTCCCTGTCTCTCCCTATAGATGATGTAGGTACAGAAAGTACTGCCTCCCTGTCTCTCCCTGTAAATGATGTAGGCACAGATAGTACTGTCTCCCTGTCTCTCCCTGTAAATGATGTAGGTACATATAGTATTTTCTTCCTGTCTCTCCCTGTAAATGATGTAGGTACAGATAGTACTGCCTCCCTGTCTCTCCCTGTAAATGATGTAGGTACAGATAGTACTGCCTCCCTGTCTCTCCCTGTAAATTATGTAGGCACAGATAGTACTGCCTCCCTGTCTCTCCCTGTAAATGATGTAGGCACAGATAGTACTGCCTCCCTGTCTCTCCCTGTAAATGATGTAGTTACAGATAGTACTGCCTCCCTGTCTCTCCCTGTAAATGATGTAGGCACAAATAGTACTGCCTCCCTGTCTCTCCCTGTAAATGATGTAGGCACAGATAGTACTGCCTCCCTGTCTCTCCCTGTAAATGATGTAGTTACAGATAGTACTGCCTCCCTGTCTCTCCCTGTAAATGATGTAGGCACAGATAGTACTGCCTCCCAGTCTCTCCCTATAGATGATGTAGGTACAGAAAGTACTACCTCCCTGTCTCTCCCTATAGATGATGTAGGTACAGAAAGTACTGCCTCCCTGTCTCTCCCTGTAAATGATGTAGGCACAGATAGAACTGCCTCCCTGTCTCTCCCTGTAAGTGATGTAGGTACAGATAGTATTGTCTTCCTGTCTCTCCCTGTAAATGATGTAGGTACAGATAGTACTGCCTCCCTGTCTCTCCCTGTAAGTGATGTAGGTACAGATAGTACTGCCTCCCTGTCTCTCCCTGTAAATGATGTAGGCACAGATAGTACTGCCTCCCAGTCTCTCCCTATAGATGATGTAGGTACATAAAGTACTGCCTCCCTGTCTCTCCCTATAGATGATGTAGGTACAGAAAGTACTGCCTCTCTGTCTCTCCCTGTAAATGATGTAGGCACAGATAGTACTGCCTCCCTGTCTCTCCCTGTAAATGATGTAGGTACAGATAGTATTGTCTTCCTGTCTCTCCCTGTAAATGATGTAGGTACAGATAGTACTGCCTCCCTGTCTCTCCCTGTAAATGATGTAGGTACAGATAGTACTGCCTCCCTGTCTCTCCCTGTAAATGATGTAGGTACAGATAGTACTGTCTCCCTGTAAATGATGTAGGTACAGATAGTACTGCCTCCCTGTCTCTCCCTGTAAATGATGTAGGCACAGATAGAACTGCCTCCCTGTCTCTCCCTATAGATGATGTAGGTACAGAAAGTACTGCCTCCCTGTCTCTCCCTATAGATGATGTAGGTACAGAAAGTACTGCCTCCCTGTCTCTCCCTGTAAATGATGTAGGCACAGATAGTACTGCCTCCCTGTCTCTCCCTGTAAATGATGTAGGTACATATAGTATTGTCTTCCTGTCTCTCCCTGTAAATGATGTAGGTACAGATAGTACTGCCTCCCTGTCTCTCCCTGTAAATGATGTAGGTACAGATAGTACTGTCTCCCTGTCTCTTCCTGTAAATGATGTAGGTACAGATAGTATTGTCTTCCTGTCTCTCCCTGTAAATGATGTAGGTACAGATAGTACTGTCTCCCTGTCTCTTCCTGTAAATGATGTAGGTACAGATAGTATTGTCTTCCTGTCTCTCCCTGTAAATGATTTAGGTACAGATAGTACTGTCTCTTCCTGTAAATGATGTAGGTACAGATAGTATTGTCTTCCTGTCTCTCCCTGTAAATGATGTAGGTACAGATAGTACTACCTCCCTGTCTCTCCCTGTAAATGATGTAGGCACAGATAGTACTGCCTCCCTGTCTCTCCCTATAGATGATGTAGGTACAGAAAGTACTGCCTCCCTGTCTCTCCCTATAGATGATGTAGGTACAGAAAGTACTGCCTCCCTGTCTCTCCCTGTAAATGATGTAGGCACAGATAGTACTGCCTCCCTGTCTCTCCCTGTAAATGATGTAGGTACATATAGTATTGTCTTCCTGTCTCTCCCTGTAAATGATGTAGGTACAGATAGTACTGCCTCCCTGTCTCTCCCTGTAAATGATGTAGGTACAGATAGTACTGTCTCCCTGTCTCTTCCTGTAAATGATGTAGGTACAGATAGTTCTGCCTCCCTGTCTCTCCCTGTAAATGATGTAGGTACATATAGTATTGTCTTCCTGTCTCTCCCTGTAAATGATGTAGGTACAGATAGTACTGCCTCCCTGTCTCTCCCTGTAAATGATGTAGGTACAGATAGTATTGTCTTCCTGTCTCTCCCTGTAAATGATGTAGGTACAGATAGTACTGTCTCCCTGTCTCTTCCTGTAAATTATGTAGGTACAGATAGTATTGTCTTCCTGTCTCTCCCTGTAAATGATGTAGGTACAGATAGGACTGTCTTCCTGTCTCTCCCTGTAAATGATGTAGGTACAGATAGTACTGTCTCCCTGTCTCTCCCTGTAAATGATGTAGGCACAGATAGTACTGCCTCCCTGTCTCTCCCTGTAAATGATGTAGTTACAGATAGTACTGCCTCCCTGTCTCTCCCTGTAAATGATGTAGGCACAGATAGTACTGCCTCCCTGTCTCTCCCTGTAAATGATGTAGGCACAGATAGTACTGCCTCCCTGTCTCTCCCTGTAAATGATGTAGTTACAGATAGTACTGCCTCCCTGTCTCTCCCTGTAAATGATGTAGGCACAGATAGTACTGCCTCCCAGTCTCTCCCTATAGATGATGTAGGTACAGAAAGTACTACCTCCCTGTCTCTCCCTATAGATGATGTAGGTACAGAAAGTACTGCCTCCCTGTCTCTCCCTGTAAATGATGTAGGCACAGATAGAACTGCCTCCCTGTCTCTCCCTGTAAGTGATGTAGGTACAGATAGTATTGTCTTCCTGTCTCTCCCTGTAAATGATGTAGGTACAGATAGTACTGCCTCCCTGTCTCTCCCTGTAAATGATGTAGGTACAGATAGTACTGCCTCCCTGTCTCTCCCTGTAAATGATGTAGGCACAGATAGTACTGCCTCCCAGTCTCTCCCTATAGATGATGTAGGTACATAAAGTACTGCCTCCCTGTCTCTCCCTATAGATGATGTAGGTACAGAAAGTACTGCCTCTCTGTCTCTCCCTGTAAATGATGTAGGCACAGATAGTACTGCCTCCCTGTCTCTCCCTGTAAATGATGTAGGTACAGATAGTATTGTCTTCCTGTCTCTCCCTGTAAATGATGTAGGTACAGATAGTACTGCCTCCCTGTCTCTCCCTGTAAATGATGTAGGTACAGATAGTACTGCCTCCCTGTCTCTCCCTGTAAATGATGTAGGTACAGATAGTACTGTCTCCCTGTAAATGATGTAGGTACAGATAGTACTGCCTCCCTGTCTCTCCCTGTAAATGATGTAGGCACAGATAGAACTGCCTCCCTGTCTCTCCCTATAGATGATGTAGGTACAGAAAGTACTGCCTCCCTGTCTCTCCCTATAGATGATGTAGGTACAGAAAGTACTGCCTCCCTGTCTCTCCCTGTAAATGATGTAGGTACAGATAGTACTGCCTCCCTGTCTCTCCCTGTAAATGATGTAGGCACAGATAGTACTGCCTCCCAGTCTCTCCCTATAGATGATGTAGGTACATAAAGTACTGCCTCCCTGTCTCTCCCTATAGATGATGTAGGTACAGAAAGTACTGCCTCTCTGTCTCTCCCTGTAAATGATGTAGGCACAGATAGTACTGCCTCCCTGTCTCTCCCTGTAAATGATGTAGGTACAGATAGTATTGTCTTCCTGTCTCTCCCTGTAAATGATGTAGGTACAGATAGTACTGCCTCCCTGTCTCTCCCTGTAAATGATGTAGGTACAGATAGTACTGCCTCCCTGTCTCTCCCTGTAAATGATGTAGGTACAGATAGTACTGTCTCCCTGTAAATGATGTAGGTACAGATAGTACTGCCTCCCTGTCTCTCCCTGTAAATGATGTAGGCACAGATAGAACTGCCTCCCTGTCTCTCCCTATAGATGATGTAGGTACAGAAAGTACTGCCTCCCTGTCTCTCCCTATAGATGATGTAGGTACAGAAAGTACTGCCTCCCTGTCTCTCCCTGTAAATGATGTAGGCACAGATAGTACTGCCTCCCTGTCTCTCCCTGTAAATGATGTAGGTACATATAGTATTGTCTTCCTGTCTCTCCCTGTAAATGATGTAGGTACAGATAGTACTGCCTCCCTGTCTCTCCCTGTAAATGATGTAGGTACAGATAGTACTGTCTCCCTGTCTCTTCCTGTAAATGATGTAGGTACAGATAGTATTGTCTTCCTGTCTCTCCCTGTAAATGATGTAGGTACAGATAGTACTGTCTCCCTGTCTCTTCCTGTAAATGATGTAGGTACAGATAGTATTGTCTTCCTGTCTCTCCCTGTAAATGATTTAGGTACAGATAGTACTGTCTCTTCCTGTAAATGATGTAGGTACAGATAGTATTGTCTTCCTGTCTCTCCCTGTAAATGATGTAGGTACAGATAGTACTGCCTCCCTGTCTCTCCCTGTAAATGATGTAGGCACAGATAGTACTGCCTCCCTGTCTCTCCCTATAGATGATGTAGGTACAGAAAGTACTGCCTCCCTGTCTCTCCCTATAGATGATGTAGGTACAGAAAGTACTGCCTCCCTGTCTCTCCCTGTAAATGATGTAGGTACAGATAGTACTGCCTCCCTGTCTCTCCCTGTAAATGATGTAGGTACAGATAGTATTGTCTTCCTGTCTCTCCCTGTAAATGATGTAGGTACAGATAGTACTGTCTCCCTGTCTCTTCCTGTAAATTATGTAGGTACAGATAGTATTGTCTTCCTGTCTCTCCCTGTAAATGATGTAGGTACAGATAGGACTGTCTTCCTGTCTCTCCCTGTAAATGATGTAGGTACAGATAGTACTGTCTCCCTGTCTCTCCCTGTAAATGATGTAGGCACAGATAGTACTGCCTCCCTGTCTCTCCCTGTAAATGATGTAGTTACAGATAGTACTGCCTCCCTGTCTCTCCCTGTAAATGATGTAGGCACAGATAGTACTGCCTCCCTGTCTCTCCCTGTAAATGATGTAGGCACAGATAGTACTGCCTCCCTGTCTCTCCCTGTAAATGATGTAGTTACAGATAGTACTGCCTCCCTGTCTCTCCCTGTAAATGATGTAGGCACAGATAGTACTGCCTCCCAGTCTCTCCCTATAGATGATGTAGGTACAGAAAGTACTACCTCCCTGTCTCTCCCTATAGATGATGTAGGTACAGAAAGTACTGCCTCCCTGTCTCTCCCTGTAAATGATGTAGGCACAGATAGAACTGCCTCCCTGTCTCTCCCTGTAAGTGATGTAGGTACAGATAGTATTGTCTTCCTGTCTCTCCCTGTAAATGATGTAGGTACAGATAGTACTGCCTCCCTGTCTCTCCCTGTAAATGATGTAGGTACAGATAGTACTGCCTCCCTGTCTCTCCCTGTAAATGATGTAGGCACAGATAGTACTGCCTCCCAGTCTCTCCCTATAGATGATGTAGGTACATAAAGTACTGCCTCCCTGTCTCTCCCTATAGATGATGTAGGTACAGAAAGTACTGCCTCTCTGTCTCTCCCTGTAAATGATGTAGGCACAGATAGTACTGCCTCCCTGTCTCTCCCTGTAAATGATGTAGGTACAGATAGTATTGTCTCCCTGTCTCTCCCTGTAAATGATGTAGGTACAGATAGTACTGCCTCCCTGTCTCTCCCTGTAAATGATGTAGGTACAGATAGTACTGCCTCCCTGTCTCTCCCTGTAAATGATGTAGGTACAGATAGTACTGTCTCCCTGTAAATGATGTAGGTACAGATAGTACTGCCTCCCTGTCTCTCCCTGTAAATGATGTAGGCACAGATAGAACTGCCTCCCTGTCTCTCCCTATAGATGATGTAGGTACAGAAAGTACTGCCTCCCTGTCTCTCCCTATAGATGATGTAGGTACAGAAAGTACTGCCTCCCTGTCTCTCCCTGTAAATGATGTAGGTACAGATAGTACTGCCTCCCTGTCTCTCCCTGTAAATGATGTAGGCACAGATAGTACTGCCTCCCAGTCTCTCCCTATAGATGATGTAGGTACATAAAGTACTGCCTCCCTGTCTCTCCCTATAGATGATGTAGGTACAGAAAGTACTGCCTCTCTGTCTCTCCCTGTAAATGATGTAGGCACAGATAGTACTGCCTCCCTGTCTCTCCCTGTAAATGATGTAGGTACAGATAGTATTGTCTTCCTGTCTCTCCCTGTAAATGATGTAGGTACAGATAGTACTGCCTCCCTGTCTCTCCCTGTAAATGATGTAGGTACAGATAGTACTGCCTCCCTGTCTCTCCCTGTAAATGATGTAGGTACAGATAGTACTGTCTCCCTGTAAATGATGTAGGTACAGATAGTACTGCCTCCCTGTCTCTCCCTGTAAATGATGTAGGCACAGATAGAACTGCCTCCCTGTCTCTCCCTATAGATGATGTAGGTACAGAAAGTACTGCCTCCCTGTCTCTCCCTATAGATGATGTAGGTACAGAAAGTACTGCCTCCTTGTCTCTCCCTGTAAATGATGTAGGTACAGATAGTACTGCCTCCCTGTCTCTCCCTGTAAATGATGTAGGCACAGATAGTACTGCCTCCCAGTCTCTCCCTATAGATGATGTAGGTACATAAAGTACTGCCTCCCTGTCTCTCCCTATAGATGATGTAGGTACAGAAAGTACTGCCTCTCTGTCTCTCCCTGTAAATGATGTAGGCACAGATAGTACTGCCTCCCTGTCTCTCCCTGTAAATGATGTAGGTACAGATAGTATTGTCTTCCTGTCTCTCCCTGTAAATGATGTAGGTACAGATAGTACTGCCTCCCTGTCTCTCCCTGTAAATGATGTAGGTACAGATAGTACTGCCTCCCTGTCTCTCCCTGTAAATGATGTAGGTACAGATAGTACTGTCTCCCTGTAAATGATGTAGGTACAGATAGTACTGCCTCCCTGTCTCTCCCTGTAAATGATGTAGGCACAGATAGAACTGCCTCCCTGTCTCTCCCTATAGATGATGTAGGTACAGAAAGTACTGCCTCCCTGTCTCTCCCTATAGATGATGTAGGTACAGAAAGTACTGCCTCCCTGTCTCTCCCTGTAAATGATGTAGGCACAGATAGTACTGCCTCCCTGTCTCTCCCTGTAAATGATGTAGGTACATATAGTATTGTCTTCCTGTCTCTCCCTGTAAATGATGTAGGTACAGATAGTACTGCCTCCCTGTCTCTCCCTGTAAATGATGTAGGTACAGATAGTACTGTCTCCCTGTCTCTTCCTGTAAATGATGTAGGTACAGATAGTATTGTCTTCCTGTCTCTCCCTGTAAATGATGTAGGTACAGATAGTACTGTCTCCCTGTCTCTTCCTGTAAATGATGTAGGTACAGATAGTATTGTCTTCCTGTCTCTCCCTGTAAATGATTTAGGTACAGATAGTACTGTCTCTTCCTGTAAATGATGTAGGTACAGATAGTATTGTCTTCCTGTCTCTCCCTGTAAATGATGTAGGTACAGATAGTACTGCCTCCCTGTCTCTCCCTGTAAATGATGTAGGCACAGATAGTACTGCCTCCCTGTCTCTCCCTATAGATGATGTAGGTACAGAAAGTACTGCCTCCCTGTCTCTCCCTATAGATGATGTAGGTACAGAAAGTACTGCCTCCCTGTCTCTCCCTGTAAATGATGTAGGCACAGATAGTACTGCCTCCCTGTCTCTCCCTGTAAATGATGTAGGTACAGATAGTACTGTCTCCCTGTCTCTTCCTGTAAATGATGTAGGTACAGATAGTTCTGCCTCCCTGTCTCTCCCTGTAAATGATGTAGGTACATATAGTATTGTCTTCCTGTCTCTCCCTGTAAATGATGTAGGTACAGATAGTACTGCCTCCCTGTCTCTCCCTGTAAATGATGTAGGTACAGATAGTATTGTCTTCCTGTCTCTCCCTGTAAATGATGTAGGTACAGATAGTACTGTCTCCCTGTCTCTTCCTGTAAATTATGTAGGTACAGATAGTATTGTCTTCCTGTCTCTCCCTGTAAATGATGTAGGTACAGATAGGACTGTCTTCCTGTCTCTCCCTGTAAATGATGTAGGTACAGATAGTACTGTCTCCCTGTCTCTCCCTGTAAATGATGTAGGCACAGATAGTACTGCCTCCCTGTCTCTCCCTGTAAATGATGTAGTTACAGATAGTACTGCCTCCCTGTCTCTCCCTGTAAATGATGTAGGCACAGATAGTACTGCCTCCCTGTCTCTCCCTGTAAATGATGTAGGCACAGATAGTACTGCCTCCCTGTCTCTCCCTGTAAATGATGTAGTTACAGATAGTACTGCCTCCCTGTCTCTCCCTGTAAATGATGTAGGCACAGATAGTACTGCCTCCCAGTCTCTCCCTATAGATGATGTAGGTACAGAAAGTACTGCCTCCCTGTCTCTCCCTATAGATGATGTAGGTACAGAAAGTACTGCCTCCCTGTCTCTCCCTGTAAGTGATGTAGGCACAGATAGAACTGCCTCCCTGTCTCTCCCTGTAAGTGATGTAGGTACAGATAGTATTGTCTTCCTGTCTCTCCCTGTAAATGATGTAGGTACAGATAGTACTGCCTCCCTGTCTCTCCCTGTAAATGATGTAGGTACAGATAGTACTGCCTCCCTGTCTCTCCCTGTAAATGATGTAGGCACAGATAGTACTGCCTCCCAGTCTCTCCCTATAGATGATGTAGGTACATAAAGTACTGCCTCCCTGTCTCTCCCTATAGATGATGTAGGTACAGAAAGTACTGCCTCTCTGTCTCTCCCTGTAAATGATGTAGGCACAGATAGTACTGCCTCCCTGTCTCTCCCTGTAAATGATGTAGGTACAGATAGTATTGTCTTCCTGTCTCTCCCTGTAAATGATGTAGGTACAGATAGTACTGCCTCCCTGTCTCTCCCTGTAAATGATGTAGGTACAGATAGTACTGCCTCCCTGTCTCTCCCTGTAAATGATGTAGGTACAGATAGTACTGTCTCCCTGTAAATGATGTAGGTACAGATAGTACTGCCTCCCTGTCTCTCCCTGTAAATGATGTAGGCACAGATAGAACTGCCTCCCTGTCTCTCCCTATAGATGATGTAGGTACAGAAAGTACTGCCTCCCTGTCTCTCCCTATAGATGATGTAGGTACAGAAAGTACTGCCTCCCTGTCTCTCCCTGTAAATGATGTAGGTACAGATAGTACTGCCTCCCTGTCTCTCCCTGTAAATGATGTAGGCACAGATAGTACTGCCTCCCAGTCTCTCCCTATAGATGATGTAGGTACATAAAGTACTGCCTCCCTGTCTCTCCCTATAGATGATGTAGGTACAGAAAGTACTGCCTCTCTGTCTCTCCCTGTAAATGATGTAGGCACAGATAGTACTGCCTCCCTGTCTCTCCCTGTAAATGATGTAGGTACAGATAGTATTGTCTTCCTGTCTCTCCCTGTAAATGATGTAGGTACAGATAGTACTGCCTCCCTGTCTCTCCCTGTAAATGATGTAGGTACAGATAGTACTGCCTCCCTGTCTCTCCCTGTAAATGATGTAGGTACAGATAGTACTGTCTCCCTGTAAATGATGTAGGTACAGATAGTACTGCCTCCCTGTCTCTCCCTGTAAATGATGTAGGCACAGATAGAACTGCCTCCCTGTCTCTCCCTATAGATGATGTAGGTACAGAAAGTACTGCCTCCCTGTCTCTCCCTATAGATGATGTAGGTACAGAAAGTACTGCCTCCCTGTCTCTCCCTGTAAATGATGTAGGCACAGATAGTACTGCCTCCCTGTCTCTCCCTGTAAATGATGTAGGTACATATAGTATTGTCTTCCTGTCTCTCCCTGTAAATGATGTAGGTACAGATAGTACTGCCTCCCTGTCTCTCCCTGTAAATGATGTAGGTACAGATAGTACTGTCTCCCTGTCTCTTCCTGTAAATGATGTAGGTACAGATAGTATTGTCTTCCTGTCTCTCCCTGTAAATGATGTAGGTACAGATAGTACTGTCTCCCTGTCTCTTCCTGTAAATGATGTAGGTACAGATAGTATTGTCTTCCTGTCTCTCCCTGTAAATGATTTAGGTACAGATAGTACTGTCTCTTCCTGTAAATGATGTAGGTACAGATAGTATTGTCTTCCTGTCTCTCCCTGTAAATGATGTAGGTACAGATAGTACTGCCTCCCTGTCTCTCCCTGTAAATGATGTAGGCACAGATAGTACTGCCTCCCTGTCTCTCCCTATAGATGATGTAGGTACAGAAAGTACTGCCTCCCTGTCTCTCCCTATAGATGATGTAGGTACAGAAAGTACTGCCTCCCTGTCTCTCCCTGTAAATGATGTAGGCACAGATAGTACTGCCTCCCTGTCTCTCCCTGTAAATGATGTAGGTACATATAGTATTGTCTTCCTGTCTCTCCCTGTAAATGATGTAGGTACAGATAGTACTACCTCCCTGTCTCTCCCTGTAAATGATGTAGGTACAGATAGTACTGTCTCCCTGTCTCTTCCTGTAAATGATGTAGGTACAGATAGTACTGCCTCCCTGTCTCTCCCTGTAAATGATGTAGGTACATATAGTATTGTCTTCCTGTCTCTCCCTGTAAATGATGTAGGTACAGATAGTACTGCCTCCCTGTCTCTCCCTGTAAATGATGTAGGTACATATAGTATTGTCTTCCTGTCTCTCCCTGTAAATGATGTAGGTACAGATAGTACTGCCTCCCTGTCTCTCCCTGTAAATGATGTAGGTACAGATAGTACTGTCTCCCTGTAAATGATGTAGGTACAGATAGTACTGCCTCCCTGTCTCTCCCTGTAAATGATGTAGGCACAGATAGAACTGCCTCCCTGTCTCTCCCTATAGATGATGTAGGTACAGAAAGTACTGCCTCCCTGTCTCTCCCTATAGATGATGTAGGTACAGAAAGTACTGCCTCCCTGTCTCTCCCTGTAAATGATGTAGGCACAGATAGTACTGCCTCCCTGTCTCTCCCTGTAAATGATGTAGGTACATATAGTATTGTCTTCCTGTCTCTCCCTGTAAATGATGTAGGTACAGATAGTACTGCCTCCCTGTCTCTCCCTGTAAATGATGTAGGTACAGATAGTACTGTCTCCCTGTCTCTTCCTGTAAATGATGTAGGTACAGATAGTATTGTCTTCCTGTCTCTCCCTGTAAATGATGTAGGTACAGATAGTACTGTCTCCCTGTCTCTTCCTGTAAATGATGTAGGTACAGATAGTATTGTCTTCCTGTCTCTCCCTGTAAATGATTTAGGTACAGATAGTACTGTCTCTTCCTGTAAATGATGTAGGTACAGATAGTATTGTCTTCCTGTCTCTCCCTGTAAATGATGTAGGTACAGATAGTACTGCCTCCCTGTCTCTCCCTGTAAATGATGTAGGCACAGATAGTACTGCCTCCCTGTCTCTCCCTATAGATGATGTAGGTACAGAAAGTACTGCCTCCCTGTCTCTCCCTATAGATGATGTAGGTACAGAAAGTACTGCCTCCCTGTCTCTCCCTGTAAATGATGTAGGCACAGATAGTACTGCCTCCCTGTCTCTCCCTGTAAATGATGTAGGTACATATAGTATTGTCTTCCTGTCTCTCCCTGTAAATGATGTAGGTACAGATAGTACTGCCTCCCTGTCTCTCCCTGTAAATGATGTAGGTACAGATAGTACTGTCTCCCTGTCTCTTCCTGTAAATGATGTAGGTACAGATAGTACTGCCTCCCTGTCTCTCCCTGTAAATGATGTAGGTACATATAGTATTGTCTTCCTGTCTCTCCCTGTAAATGATGTAGGTACAGATAGTACTGCCTCCCTGTCTCTCCCTGTAAATGATGTAGGTACAGATAGTACTGTCTCCTTGTCTCTTCCTGTAAATGATGTAGGTACAGATAGTATTGTCTTCCTGTCTCTCCCTGTAAATGATGTAGGTACAGATAGTACTGTCTCCCTGTCTCTTCCTGTAAATGATGTAGGTACAGATAGTATTGTCTTCCTGTCTCTCCCTGTAAATGATGTAGGTACAGATAGTACTGTCTTCCTGTCTCTCCCTGTAAATGATGTAGGTACAGATAGTACTGTCTCCCTGTCTCTCCCTGTAAATGATGTAGGTACAGATAGTACTGCCTCCCTGTCTCTCCCTGTAAATGATGTAGGTACAGATAGTACTGTCTCCCTGTCTCTTCCTGTAAATGATGTAGGTACAGATAGTATTGTCTTCCTGTCTCTCCCTGTAAATGATGTAGGTACAGATAGTACTGCCTCCCTGTCTCTCCCTGTAAATGATGTAGGTACAGATAGTACTGCCTCCCTGTCTCTTCCTGTAAATGATGTAGGTACAGATAGTACTGTCTCCCTGTCTCTTCCTGTAAATGATGTAGGTACAGATAGTACTGTCTCCCTGTCTCTTCCTGTAAATGATGTAGGTACAGATAGTACTCCCTTCCTGTCTCTCCCTGTAAATTATGTAGGCACAGATAGCGATGTTGTTATGGAAACATACATGATGTGCATCTCTGACTTAATAATACAATAGTGGATCTGAATGGTAAAAAAAGAATAATACATTTTTCCCACTCTCTATTTCTGTGTTTAAACTGATGTCAAAATGTGTCACTTTGCAGCTCTTGATTCAGAAATCAGAGACTTTTTTTCTTGAGGCAGATACACTATTGTGTCTGCATTAAGAAGGTGTCGAAAAAGGTGCCAAATTTATGTGGAGTTTAACGCATTTAATTTAAAAACAGATGTTAATTTCAGAACTGATGTTTGCGCCTCACTAGACAGTTTAAAAGTGTGTAGAAAAGGGGATGTGGCTTAGCGGGAAGGGGTGTGGCTTAAAATTAGTAAAAATGCGCCAAAGAGCACAAAACTAATCCAGCCAATAGTTGGTATAAGGAAGAGAAAATTGTCTAGCAAGTCTAGCAGGATGCATGAAATTTATTATACAGCATGCGCCACATTTGGCGCCTCTTCAGATTGCCTGGTCAAAGATTTTGCTGTCTGAATCTTAGACAGCATAGTAAATCTGTCCCATTATGTCTGGCCATATCGGGCCTACTCCAAGCCCACCGTACCATGAGAAGGAATATCTTATGTATTACATTTTACTGTCATGAATTCGATTTCTTTCCGTAGAAGAGAAACTAATGTGCTTATTCTATTTTTTGAATTCTGTAGATATATTTTTTTATTATTTTTAAAAACTTCCCTGAGGGTGGCCATACTGGAGACATAGACTTTTCTGCAAAGACAGTGCAGCAGTGTGTGTGCTTTATGGCAACTGAAATGTATGGGAGCCAGTTGATAAATTTCTTATTACAGTCTTCATGTAGCAGAGTACAGACGAGGGAGTGACAAGGGAGCTGCATACAGAGCATTATCTATGTGTATAGTGTATAGTGTTACTTACTAACCTGCCTTATCTAGGCAACAAGCAGTACAGTAGAGCTGTCATTAACTCGCCCAACCTAAAATAATGATGAGATGACTCTTCTCATTATGCCCCATTCTATACAGCAAAGCTGACAAATAAGCTAGAGAAAACAGGGTGTATCAGCCTATGGTGTCTCCTCTAGTGGCTAGTGTGAAAACTGCAATTTTTTTAATGTGGATTTGAAAAAATCTCTGGGATCGGAGCCCAGAGAGGTATTAAATTAATGAGCTACAACCTCCTATACCTATTCATTATCATTTTTATCCATAGAGAGGTTGATGACCCTAAAACCTTAGCTCAAAAAATACATATAAGGACAAATATTATAAATGTTGAAACATTTCTATGGGTCCACAGAGCGGGTCCTTTAAGCTACAAAACTTTCCATAAAAGCACGTCCACTGTTCTATCATCTCTAGTTGGACCCAAGATGAAGGACACCATTGGTTTTGAAGACATATAATGGGACCATACTCAACATGCTCAACCATACTGATAAAAAAGGTATATAAAAGGTATATAAAACCAGGCTTTGAGTCCTGAGATGGTTACTATTATAAGACAAGGTGCCGGTCCTGAGATGGTTACTACTATAAGACAAGGTGCCAGTCCTGAGATGGGTACTACTATAAGACAAGGTGCCAGTCCTGAGATGGGTACTATTATAAGGCAAGGTGCCAGTCCTGAGATGGTTACTACTATAAGACAAGGTGCCAGTCCTGTGATGGTTACTATTATAAGACAAGGTGCCAGTCCTGTGATGGTTACTATTATAAGACAAGGTACCAGTCCTGTGATGGGTACTACTATAAGACAAGGTGCCAGTCCTGAGATGGTTACTATTATAAGACAAGGTGCCAGTCCTGAGATGGTTACTACTATAAGACAAGGTGCCAGTCCTGAGATGGTTACTATTATAAGACAAGGTGCCAGTCCTGAGATGGTTACTATTATAAGACAAGGTGTCAGTCCTGAGATGGGTACTATTATAAGACAAGGTGCCAGTCCTGAGATGGTTACTATTATAAGACAAAGTGTCAGTCCTGAGATGGGTACTATTATAAGACAAGGTGCCAGTCCTGAGATGGTTACTATTATAAGACAAGGTGTCAGTCCTGAGATGGGTACTATTATAAGACAAGGTGCCAGCCCTGAGATGGTTACTATTATAAGACAAGGTGCCAGTCCTGAGATGGTTACTATTATAAGACAAGGTGCCAGTCCTGAGATGGTTACTCTTAGAAAACAAGATGCCAGTCCTGAGATGGTTACTATTATAAGACAAGGTGCCAGTCCTGTGATGGTTACTATTATAAGACAAGGTGTCAGTCCTGAGATGGTTACTATTATAAGACAAGGTGCCAGTCCTGAGATGGTTACTCTTAGAAAACAAGATGCCAGTCCTGAGATGGTTACTATTATAAGACAAGGTGCCAGTCCTGTGATGGTTACTATTATAAGACAAGGTGTCAGTCCTGAGATGGGTACTACTATAAGACAAGGTGCCAGTCCTGAGATGGTTACTATTATAAGACAAGGTGCCAGTCCTGAGATGGTTACTACTATAAGACAAGGTGCCAGTCCTGAGATGGTTACTATTCTAAGACAAGGTGCCAGTCCTGAGATGGTTACTATTATAAGACAAGGTGTCAGTCCTGAGATGGGTACTATTATAAGACAAGGTGCCAGTCCTGAGATGTTTACTATTATAAGACAAGGTGTCAGTCCTGAGATGGGTACTTTTATAAGACAAGGTGCCAGTCCTGAGATGGTTACTATTATAAGACAAGGTGTCAGTCCTGAGATGGGTACTATTATAAGACAAGGTGCCAGTCCTGAGATGGTTACTATTATAAGACAAGGCGCCAGTCCTGAGATGGTTACTCTTAGAAAACAAGATGCCAGTCCTGAGATGGTTACTATTATAAGACAAGGTGCCAGTCTTGAGATGGTTACTCTTACAAAACCGGGGTTCCAGTTTTGCGGGTACTTCTTATAAAACCAGGGACCTAGTCCTGATATAATTACTCATAAAACGATTAGGCACAAGGCACCTGTTCGGAGATAGTTACTCCTAAAAAAAAAAGAGGGTTATCTTTATGATACAAGGAGGTAAACTATATAAAAACCGCACCTGCCACAGCTTAGATGGTTCCCTTGGTCAACCGCAGTGCCATAACTGAGATGGTTATCCATATTGAACCAGGATATTATACCTGTGTTAGGGCACCTATAAAAGTAGGGTCCTCTTCCTAAAATGGTGCCATATCTGATATGGTAACTTGCTTTCTAGTGTCTTGGAGTCATTTTGTTTAATCCTCTATTTAGAAGACAGGTGACAACCACTAACTGCCGCCATCACAGTGCCCATAAGTCTTGTCAACTCATTTTTTACAGATCCAAATAGTCATATAATCTGCATCTGTTTTTACTCTCTTCCCTGCTCCCTTTTTGCCTATGTGTCAGTCTTCACTGTAATCCCGGCATTCTTTTCATGAAACAGGAGGATTACGATGAAAATATTTGAAGGAATCTTAGCAACATGCAATGCCGTGTCTGTAGCTACGTGAGAATGAAGTCAATTTTGTAAAAATAAAATTGATGTAAAGACTTTTTGATACCCGTTCCATGCAGATAATTCCGGAATGTGTTTTTCCTTCCATCGTGAGATTGTTCTAGTCGGCGGATGACACAATAGAAGCATCACAAAGGCCCGAAATCTGAAAGCTTCGTTCTGCACGTCTGTATGGCGAGGACTTTCCAAGGACACGCGGCCCCAGGAACCTCGGCCTCCGCATACACCTCTTCATTTACCCAGCTCATTGTGTCACCTGCACAGTAGAAACTATAGACATTTACAAGGAAAACGGCAATTCGGTTAAAGGGAAACTCAGACAAAAAAGCCCTTGAACCTGGTAATCTTTCCTTATGTATAGTATCTCAGAAGCAGCAGCCGGAGTGTAATTGGGGTGTTAGTATTAGGGGGTGACAACACTGCATCTCCATACCCGGCCTTGTCACTCTCATACTTACTTTCCCGGATTGTGTGGGAGACTCCGGAAGTGGGGGAGATCTCCTGGCTTCCGTGCAAAGCGAGCCAGTCTCCCACAGAAGGCTTCAAGCAGCCACCACTAGGGGGACACTCTGCTTGCAGTATTGTTTATGAGGGCACCCTGCTGGCAGTATTGTTTATGGAGCACTCTGCAGGCACAGTTTATGGGGACACTCTGCTTGCAGTATTGTTTATGAGGGCACCCTGCTGGCAGTATTGTTTATGGAGCACTCTGCAGGCACAGTTTATGGGGACACTCTGCTTGCAGTATTGTTTATGAGGGCACTCTGCTGGCAGTATTGTTCATAGGGGGCAGCCTGCTGGCAGTATTGTTTATGGGGGCACTCCGCTGGCACAGTTTATAGGGATACTCTGCTGGCACACTTTATGGGGTCATTCTGCTGGCAGTATTGTTTATGGGGAACGCAACTAGCACAGTTTATGGAAGCATTTTGCAAGCAGTATTGTTTATTGGGCACTCTGCTGCCAGTATTTTTTATGGGGGAACTCTGCTGGCAGTATTATTTATGGGGGTACTCAGCTGGCACTTTTTATGGGGACATTCTGCTTGCAGTATTGTTTATAGGGGCACTCTGCTTGCAGTATTGTTTATGGAGCATTCTGCTGGCACATGGGGGCACTCTGCTGGCAGTATTGTTCATAGGGGCACTCTGCTGGCAGTATTGTTTATAGGGGGCACTCTGCTGGCAGTATTGTTTATAGGGGGCACTCTGCTGGCAGTATTGTTTAAAGGGGGCACTCTGCTGGCAGTATTGTTTATAGGGGGCACTCTGCTGGCAGTATTGTTCATAGGGGGCACTCTGCTGGCAGTATTGCTTAAAGGGGGCACTCTGCTGGCAGTATTGTTTATAGGGGGCACTCTGCTGGCAGTATTGTTTATAGGGGGCACTCTGCTGGCAGTATTGTTTATAGGGGGCACTCTGCTGGCAGTATTGTTTATAGGGGGCACTCTGCTGGCAGTATTGTTTATAGGGGGCACTCTGCTGGCAGTATTGTTTATAGGGGGCACTCTGATGGCAGCATTGTTTATGGAGCACTCTGCTGGCACAGTTTATGGGTGCACTCTGCTGGCAGTATTGTTTATAGGGGGCACTCTGCTTGCAATATTGTTTATGGGGCACTCTGCTGGCATTATTATTTATGGAGCATTATGCTGGCACAGTTTATGGGTGCACTCTGCTGGCAGTATTGTTTATAGGGGGCACTCTGCTTGCAATATTGTTTATGGGGCACTCTGCTGGCAGTATTATTTATGGAGCATTATGCTGGCATAGTTTATAGGGGCACTCTGCTGGCAATATCGCCTGAAAACAGCTCCGTATTTTCAGACTTTTTGCTCACTGCGTGTGAACATACCCTAATTGTAGTAGGGGTTAGAAGTTTCTGGCGCCGCTGTTAAGATTTTGTGAGCTGCGGACAAGATGCTTCAGGCCATCGGTGACAAGATCCGGCGCAACCTGTCGTGACTAGTTTCAATATTAGCTCCCTCTGCTGGCCATTACTGGGAAATACGAAAAATATATGAACTCATATTTCCATACGAGTAAAGAAAAAAAAAAATAGAACTGTTTATTAGATTATTAAATAGAAAAATTTAGAATTGGGTCACACATTCCCCTTAAAGCCATACATGAATTAAAGCGTGGCCTACATGATGGGCGGAGTCTAAGGCACCGGACAATCTGTTCCTACATGCTCCTGAGATGTAAATCAGATACAGACGACTACAGGGGAAATATATTGGTCCCGGGAGTCTGATAAAGCGGGATCATTATTTTTATCGCTCTCCGCTCTGGTCGATGTCATTACTGGTGGTGTTGATGGGTTTCCATGTCTATGTGCCTATTAGGCCTAGTATAACAGTGACAGGCATTATACATCTCAATCCGGTAGCATTGCAATATATTATAGAAGTGATTGCAGGGTCAAGTCCCCTAGTAAGTCAAATAAAGGAAATGAAACAAATAAAATGTAATAAAAAAAAATGTCCAAAGTAAAAAGTATGTAGAAATGCCCCAAAAAATAACCCAAATAAACATATTTGGTATTAGTGCAATCTGTGACTCGGTCTTTATACCACACAGTAAACTACAAAAAAAAAACAAAGACTCATATTACCGCCACATAGTGAACAGAAAGTGGTAGACCCCAGTACTACACAAACGCTCTGCAGACCATATAACTTAAAGGAGTTTTCCCATCTTAGGTAGTGTCCGTAATCACGGCCCGCAATTGCGGGCACTGACAGCCACCCAAATTTTCGGGCCGTGCTCCCATACAAAGTATGGGAGTACGGCCCGTAAAATACGAAAAATAGGACTTGCTCCATAATTCCCGCCACAGTTCAATGGCACGGATACCCATTCGTAGCGATACGGAAAGGTGCCTGCGGCCAATAGAACTGAATGGGTCCGTAATTACGGTCCGCAATTACAGAGATTTTTTAAGATCGTGTGCATAGGGCCATAGACATTTATGGCAAACACACAGAAAATGCCAAAAATGTATGATAGATGCGTGGCACGGCTCTGGGACCCGCACCTATATGTAGAACTGGCCGCAGAATCCAGGCGGAGACCAGTGGAGAGAGGGTCGCGCATGGCGTAGCTCTCTCAATTCTGATCAATGGGAGTTACAGAAACAGCCAGTAAAGAGCTGCTCGGCTGTTTCCATAACAACCATACAACAGAATGGAGAGAGCAGTGCCATGCGAGACCCTCTCTCCACTGGTCTCCGCCTGGATTCTGCGGTCAGTTCTACATATAGGTGCAGGTCCCAGAGGTGGGCCACGCATCTATCAGACATTTTTGGCATTTTCTGTGGATATGCCATAAATGTTTAAGATGAAAATACTCCTTTAATACAATAGAGTGAAATCCAGTGACTCACCAGTGACGTCTTCTCAGATTGGAGTCGCTCATTTTTCCTTTTCTTCTTCATCCAGCCCAGATTGCCCTGACGCCTTCTCCCGACTACAAATCACCTCTGCAGAGTTTGAAACACAAACATCTTTGGCTTCTCGCTTTTCTAGCACCTCCACACCCTCTATAAAACCCTCACCATCTATAGTACCCCAGATGGAAATAATGCCCCCTCGGTGCCACACATTATAATAGTACTCCCTTTAGGCCCCACAATAATAATAGTGCCACACACAGTGCCCTGTAGATAGTGAAACACACAACCCCCTCTTGTAGACAGTGCCACAAACAGCCCCCCTCTTGTAAATAATGAAACACACAGCCCCCCTAGTAGATAGTGCCACACAGCCCCTTCATATAGTGCCACACAGTCCCCCTTGTAGATAGTGCCACACAGCCCCCCTGTATAGTGCCACACAGCCCCCTAGTAGATAGTGCCACCCCCTTATATATAGTGCCACACAGCCCCCCTAGTAAATGGTGCCATACACTCCCATGTGTATATAGTGCCGCACTGCCCCCCCTAGTAGATAGTGCCACACCCCCCCTTGTATAGAGTTCCACACAGCCCCCCCTAGTAGATAGTGCCACACCCCCCCTTTTATATAGCGCCACACAGCCAGCCCCCCCAAAAAAATTGTACTTACCTAGCCCCGTTTCTGCGATGGACGGAGCGCTCCACCGTCTCAGATGGCGTAGGCAGACACCTCCCACTGTTCCTGCAGCTCCAGCATCAAAATGTTTTCTCCAGTGATGTCACGGACAGAAGAGGACTGCAGGAATGGGGAAAGGTGAGTTCTTGTTCAGGATGTAGAGCACCCAGGAGAATTGCCTGCTCTTCCGGGAAAGTTGGCAAGTATGTGGGTGAAGAACAGGTCGCACCAAACTGGCTGCGGCCTGGAGGTTCCACCGGCTTGGTGATTATGTTATTATTATGTAAGGGTAGATGTTAAAAAAATGGGTCTGATTAGTTGACATAGGTATCTCCGTTGTCTCTTACCCCCGCACCCCCGCCAATGTCGAAGTCCTTGTATCTTCTTATAGAGCTGCCCTACCGATTTTCATCATACAACAAACACCATTAAGCAAATCTCATCACAACAAGGAGCGCGTCTTCCTCCTGACACGACAAAACTCGTACACTCACAAGAAAATGAGATTTGGGTAGTGGAGCGTCATATTTTAGGTTCTAAGCAACTTTTATAAGGAGATTAACCTACTGTGTCCGCTGCTACAGAGCGCAAGATTGAAATGCAGCGTCGAGTTCTCCGCCAATTGTGTCTGCCAGGTCCTTAATTACGCTACCAAGTGAACTGCAAGGAATGTTGGCGTTACAACGTGTGCCATGTAATGAATTGCATATTATTTCATCTTTGCATTCTCTTTTTAATTAATGTATCTTATTATATTCAAACTATTATCCTACAAATTAGATGCAGAAGAGAGAGCCAGGTAATCGAGAGACAGCCGAGCTTTTTCAAGAGAGGACAATTTTGAATCGAAAGCTTTTGTTTATTTAGAAACTGGTCTACTCAGGGTGTGTGGGGTATTGCAGGTCAGTACCATGTAAGTTACTGCTGTAATACCAGAAACATCTCATGAAAAAGGGTGGCACTATTTCTCGAAAAAAATGCAGACTTTTTTTTCTAACCCCATAAACCTCTTTAATAGCATTTCCCCCAAAAATTTAAAGGTAAAAAACACAACCACCAAGTCAATCCCCTCAAAAAGATTATTATCAACATGAATGTATAACCCAAGCAGCAGTCGTCACTGTAAATTGTATCTGCGTCCATAGGACACGGATACAACTGAAAACTAGCAGAGGAAGAAGCGGCAATTGCGGCTCCTTTCCCGTTTCTAAATTACTGACGTCGTTGCCCTCCCTCTTATATTCTCTCCTGGTGGTTATTCTTCTTCTGCTCTCTTCTGGTGGTCTTCCCGCTTCTGCTCTTTTCTAGTGAGTCTCCCTCTTCTGCTCTCTGCTGGTGGTCCGCCGTCTTCTGCTCTCTTCTGGTGGTCCTCCCTCTTCTGCTCTCTTCTGGTGGTGCTCCCTCTTCTGCTCTCTTCTGGTGGTCCTCCCTCTTCTGCTCTCTTCTTGGGTCCTCCCTCTTCTGCTCTCTTCTGGTGGTCCTCCCTCTTCTGCTCTCTTCTGGTGGTGCTCCCTCTTCTGCTCTCTTCTGGTGGTCCTCCCTCTTCTGCTCTCTTGTGGTGGTCCTCCCACTTCTGCTCTCTTCTGTTGGTCCTAACTCTTATGTTCTATTCTTGTGGTTCCCCCCTCTTCTGCTCTCTTCTAGTGGTCCTCCCTCTTCTGCTTTCTTATGGTAGTCCTCTTTTTTTCTACTCTCTTCTAGTGATCCTCACTCTTCTGCACTTTTCCGTTAGTCCTTCCTCTTCTGTTGGTACTGCCTCTTCTGCTCCCTTATAGAGATCCTCCCTCTTCTGCTCTCTTCTGATGGTCCTTTCTCTTCTTCTCTCTGCTGGTGGTCCCTCCTCTTTTGCTCTCTGCTCTCAGAGGGAGTTGCCATGGTTAATTCAGTGAAATAACTAAATAGGTGCCTGGATGCCTTTCTTGAGTATGACAATATTAGAAGTTCTGGTTGCTAGATTTCTGAAGATAGGACGTTGATCTAGTGATTTATTCTGATATTTGGAGTCAGCAAAGATTTTTTTTTCCTTGATATTGTCTTCTACCTCATGTTTTTTTTTGCCTTCCTCTTGATTAACCCTGCAGGAGAATAGGCGTAATCCGATGGACTTTTGTAATTTTTAAACCTAACATACTATGTTGACATCTTCCGGTGGTCCCTCCTCTTCTGCTCTCTTTTGGTGGTTATCTCTCATTTGTTCTCTGCTGATAATCTTTCCTCTTTAGCTCTTTTTTGGTGTTTTTTCTCGTTTGCTCTCTTCTTGTTATTTTTCTGCTCTCTTTTGACAGTCCTCCCTCTTCTACTCCCCTATGGTCGTCTCCCCTCTTCTGCTCTCTGCTTGTGGTTATCTCTCATTTGTTCATTGTGGTAGTCCTCCCTCTTCTGTTTTCTTGTTGTGTTTTTTTTTTCTCATTTGCTCTTTTCTGATAGTCTGCTCTCTTCTGGTGGTTTCCCTCTTATGCTTTCTTCTGGTGGTCCTCTCTTTTTTGCTTTCCTCTGGGGGTTCTCCATCTTCTGCACTCTTATGGTGGTTTTTCCTCTTCTCTCTTCTGGTGTTTCTCTGACTTCTGGTGATTATCTCTCGTCTGTTCTCTTGTGTTTTCCTTCTTTTTGGTGGTCTTCCCTCTTTTGCTCTTTTCTTGCTGTGTCTCCTCTTTTATTGTGGACTTGCATTTTCTGATTTCTTCTGGTGGTTGTTCCTTTTCTACCTACTTCTGGTGTACTCTCTTTTCTGGTATCTTATGGTGGTCCTCCCTCTTCTGCTCTGGTTGTAATCCCTTATATGCTCTCCTCTGATGGTTCTCCCTCTTATGCTCTGTCTTGAAGGATATCCCATTAAAATACCACCCATTTGAGATAATCACCCCCAACCTAGATTAAGTTTTTCTGTGACAGATTTTAAATTCCATTATTTATTACGCATGTTGTCCCCCTTCTGTTAGTGGACCACCCCACCTTGAAGATCGTTCTTCACTGCCATTTTAGATGGTCAGCATGACATACACAAAATTTAGAACCTTTACTTCAACAAATGACCACATTTGGCAAAGTATTGTAAATCAAGGAACCTTTTTGTAGCGACAAGACCTGACAAACCGCTCCTATGGTCGTTATGGCGGTTCGGAAAACAACAGGAATGAGGAGCGATCATACCAGACAAGCAGTGGCGGATTAAGTGTACCATGGGCCCTGGGCTGTTGATACAACTTGGGCCCCCCTCACACAGAGTTCACAGCAGCACAGAATCTGCACGCTCCTCTCCTGAAATACTCTGTGCTGCTGTGAACTCTGCTCTTACCATTACGTGGTGACTTGCCAATCATGTGAAGGTGTTATTGAGGACAGGAGTGGAGGAGAGGTAACAGACTGAGCTACGTAATGGTAAGAGCAGAGTTTACAGCAGCACTGAATCTGCACGCTCATCTCCTGAAATACTCTGTGCTGCCTTAAACTCTGTGGACAGGTCAGGATCCTGTTTTTTTTAAAATGCTGCACTGTAGCGCAGCCTTATATAATGGATCAAGCGGGTTCCCCAGCAGCTTTTAAAAGAAACAGGATCCTGACCTGTCCACAGAGTTTAAGGCAGCACAGAGTATTTCAGGAGAGGAGCCTGTGATTGGCTGCAGAGGCCGTCACGTGGGATGAAGCGTCATTCCTGGAGGCCGGCCTTCTGACGTCATCCTGACGTGCGTGACCGCCACTACAGCCTGTGATTGGTTGCAGCGGCGACATGGATGAAACGTCATCGCTGGAGGCCGGACAGGAGGAATGTAAGTATGAACGTATTTATTTTATTTTTTTATTACATTAAAATTGTATTTTCCGTGCGCAGAGCATGTACTGTCAAGGTTGTTGAAAGAGTTAGTGCAGCCCATTAACTCTATCAGCACCCTGGACAGTACCATGCTCGGCGCACGGAAATTACAGGTTCGGTCCGAATCGAACTTTTTCGTGAAATTCGGCGAACTAGCCGAACCGAACTTTTCATAAGTTCGCTCATCTCTAGTCATAATGATGGCGGCTGCGCGAAAATCTCGCAGCCGCGCATCATACACTGATGACACATGGAGCCGTTAAGTGCCTTTTGTGCACGGAAAACGCCGCAGTTTTTGCGTGAGCAAAACGCACACGCTCGTGTAAATGAGGCCTAAAGGGTAAGTCAATTTTTAACAAACTTCTAACATGTCATAGTGACATGTCAGAACTTTTGATGGGTGGGGGTCCGGGTGCGGAGACTAAGCGGCAGAAGCGCTCATGTGAGCAAAGAGCCACTTCATTTCTGTTTGGCTTTTTCCGGAAAGCCAAAGTAGCGGTGTACGGGCTCATTGACTTTCTATGAGCCCGTACATAAGCTGCTCAGCTTTCCGGAAACAGAAACCAAGTGGCTCAGCGCTCACACGAGTGCTTCCGACGCTTAGTTTTAGTGATCAGAGGGAGTCGGCGAGAGACACTGCTTCCATAACCATCATTCAGTTTTATGGGACTTACGGATGGTGGATATGTCATACATTTTTCTTATGGGAAAACTGAGGGCTGTATGGGGGGATTATATTGCAAGGGGAGGTGAGTTTGTCTGACTTCTGGAGGCTCTATAGGGAGGTCTGAGTGTCTGATTCTGACATCTCTGTGGGGGGGGGGGGTAGCCCCCCCCCCATAGAGCCCGTCGCTCAGACCCCCCTATACAGCCCCCAGAAGTCAGACAATTTGACTTACCCTTGTAATATATTAGTAACTAGTGAGGGCTCTATGGGAAGGGGGGATTATACTGAATGGGGGAGGGGGGTTCTAACCATCTAAGTGACTCCAGAGGACTCCATGAAGGGGGGAATAACCCCCCATCCCATCCCCCATAGAGCCCTCAGTATTTCAGTATTTATTATACAGCAGGGAGATTTGAGCGTGTAACTCACTGCTGAGTGTCTATGGAGGGAAATTATTGTCCCCCCATAGAGTCCTCTGCAGTGAGTTACACTGCTCAGACCCCCCTGCTGTATAATAAATACTGAAATACTGAGAGCTCTATGGGGGATGGGATGGGGGGTTATTCCCCCCTTCATGGAGTCCTCTGGAGTCACTTAGATGTAAATTAAGATGGAGACGAACATGAACACTAACCTCCTCGTTGCTCGACCACCGCCCTTCTCGTCTGTTCCTCACTGGCGGTACGTGAAGCGTCAGAGGGGCGTGTTCTACCACGACTAGCAGACGCACGTCTGCTAGTCCTATCCAGCAATTGATATCCATCCCCCTCCTCCTCATCAGCACTGCACTGCCCTCTGTTGCAGTCCGCCCGCCCCTCCCTCTCAACGGCCATTAGCGGCGCTTCTTGTGAACGGCCATTAGTGAGTCCGACCGCGATTTAAAATGATGTGCGTTTCGGGTTGCGATGGGCCCCCTAAAAGCTTGGGCCCCGGGCAGCCGCCCGAAACGCCCATATTATAATCCGCCGCTGCAGACAAGCAGGTAATAATAATAATCAATGACATCATAATAAAATCGTAACAAGAGTTCTCATGATAGTAAAGTAAGTGATCCTGACAATACAGCTACATTGCGGGAAACAGTATCTATCTATCTATCTATCTATCTATCTATCTATCTATCTATCTATCTATCTATCTATCTATCTATCTATCTATCTATCTATCTATCTATCTATCTGTTAGGGATCTGCCAGGTACTACGTCTAGGTATACTCCTGGGATTAATCAATCCACACCTGAGGCCAGACCTGTTCGACTGACACCATCTCCCACCAACCAGGGTGGCAGGCTCAGGAGTGGGAGAGCCTATCGCGGCCTGGTCTATCGGAGTTAGCTCCGCCCCCTGTCCTTTATTACCTGCCCTGTTCTCTCCCTCAGTGCTTGTAATTCTTTTGGATTCCTGGCCCCACTGCTGCTTGCTCCAGCCTGCTTCTGCCGTGCTTCTGCCTTGCTGCAGTTCTGCTTGACCTGCTTTGCTTTGCCCCTGGCTTGCTTCTGTCTCCGTGCCCGCTTGGGTGTACTCACTTCGTCCTGGTCCTGACTTTCGTTCGCCGCTCCGTTTCCTCGTGGCGTTCCGTGGCTACTGCCCCTTCCCTTGCGTGTTCCCTGTTTGTTTTCCTGTGCACTTAGACAGCGTAGGGACCGCCGCCCAGTTGTACCTCGTCGCCTAGGGCGGGTCGTTGCAAGTAGGCAGGGACAGGGCGGTGGGTAGATTAGGGCTCACTTTCCCTTCACCTCCTTTCTGCCATTACACTATCTATCTATCTGTCTGTCTGTCTGTCTGCAGGGCCGCTATCAGAAATTTCTGGGCCCCATACAGCCAAGGAGTCTGGGACCCCCCTCACTATTGGGGCAGGCACAAAGTAAAGGGGTGGGAGGTAAAGCAGCGGTAAAAAGCAAACTAGTAGGGTCTCTTTGGAGGGGCAGGGCAGAGACAGCTGGTGGGTATCAGGGGGCAAGGTGGAGAGACTAAGTGCCAGGGCTCAATGGGGGAAGGAGGAGGAGATTTCTGGGAGAACAGTAAGTGGCATGGGTGGCGACACCGGGCATGAGGACGCCCGTCGAAACGGGCCCCCCCATGGCCGGCGTCGTACTATAGCAGAGCAGTGAGGTATCTCCCTACACTGCAATCTACTAGCGCCACTGTAGCTCCCTGAAGGAGCGAAATCCCTGTGTGGCCGGGGGTTCCGCTCCTGGTGCGCTCTTCTTGATGTCTCTGTCCGCATATGGACAGTGACATCAGGGGCAACTCCTGAAGGGGAATCCCCGTCCACAGCGTTGCCGACTCTGTGACCGGGGATTCCACTCCAGGAGAAGCCCTTGACGTTACTGTTCATAAAGGGACACAGACGACAGGGTCTTCTCCTGGAGTGGAATCCTCGGTAACAGCGTCGGCAACGCTGTGGACGGGGATTCTGCTTCAGGAGTTGCCCCTGATGTCACTGTCCATATATGGACAGAGACATTAAGTGGAGCGCTCCAGGAGCGGAATCCCCGGCCACAGGGTGATTCCGCTCCTTCAGAGAGCTACAGTGCCGCTATCTACAGGAAGGGGGGTGTTATCTACAAGGGGGCTGTGTGGCACTACCTACATCTATCTATCTATCTATCTATCTATCTATCTATCTATCTATCTATCTATCTATCTATCTATCTATCTATCTATCTATCTATCATCTATCTATCTATCATCTATCTATCTATATCTATCTTCCTATCTCTCTCATGTCTATCTGCTCTTTATCATTTTACGCCAATGCTGAAAACAAAAAGCAATAAACATATGATGACATTATTGTTATTTTCTTTGGCGAGACGGTCGGGAGTTTTACACCAATGAAGCAGAGCTGCAAACATCAAATGGAATTTTTCCTCTTTTGGAGATGCAGCTTTACATCTGGGATGGTTTGACAGGTGATCTTCTATCAGCAGAATGCCCAGTGCCGGCCTGTATGTGTTGTCTGAGCACTTTATATGAGGGGGCGATGATCGGAGCAGTCTTATGTGAGACTGCGCCCCGAGTACAAAAGGTTGCAGCATAATATACATCTGGTTCCATGCTGCATAAAAGAAATGAAGATGAAAAATCTCTCCAACTTTTTGTCAAATTTAGACTTCTATTTATAAAAACATCAGTTTTGTGGACCAGAATGGCTCTTGCCACTTTTCAAGCAAATTCTGCTCTTCTCTGACAAATCTGACAATCTTTATAACACCAGGGATAATGCAAAAAGTTACAATTTGTCATATACCAACTTATCAGGCAGAATGACCGTCATCACCGAAACTCATCCCCATGTGACATTTATGGTTTGCAGGGCAGAAAGTAGGTGGCGCTGTAGAGCAGTTTCTCAATGTTCTGTACACAGATCCCAGGGAGGAGTGCTCCTGTCCTGACAAGCAGGCAGCACTTACTATGTAGACTGCCTCCTCATGTGCTGATATCAGGCTTTGTAAGTGGGAGTTACATGTGAGCTGCTGCTGATAGGTTGCTCATTGGTGACACATTGCTAGTAGCACTGTACTGTACTATATGAACTTGAGCTGTGGCTAATATGGAAGTAATCACCACAATAAGTGCCATGCATGATGGGCAGGATGGCAGAGGTCTCCCCAGATGACGCTTTGTGTAACCCTTTCACTGCTGGATGTGATATTTTATTCCTCAGGAGGCTCAGTTAAATGCATAAAAGGGGGACCTATCCTCAATGAGCAGAGGGAATGCGAATGTTCTCTATACTCAATAGGTATAAGAGTATATTCTGTTCACGGGTCATATCTGACAGGGTAGAAATGTTATATATTATAAAATCAGGTCTCTAAGCCCCTTTCCTTATTGAGACTCCTCCCATTAGTCTATGTGCAGCAGTTATCTTATAATCGCTTTGTAGTTTATAATCATTCTGACCTTGCTATGATGGAAATCAGCTCTCCAGTTGTGCTTTTTCTAAGTAGATAATCAGAACAGACAGAGCTGCAGTGTAAAGCATGGGGAAGGGACAGAGCAGCAACGTGAGCCATGCGTTTTCTGCTATTAAAATAGATTATTGTGTAAAGACGTAAAATACTTTAAACAATTAACACCTAATATTCCTGGTGGTTTGGGTGTTTCCGCAGAGGATCATGGAGGTGGCTTTGGGAAAAATTTATAGTAGAATCCTTTACATGGGTTGGATCTCCTTTTTTACCTGATACAGAGCAACAGATCCCGTGCATCACACAACCACAGAGATACATAATAATATTCTGTGTGCCTGCAGCCACCACTGTGGGAGCTCAGTGCAAAGGGGATTTATACTGCTCCCATTGAACTCAATAATAAATCTGTATACAATGAGCTCCCTCTAGTGGTGGCAGAATTAATTTAATTATTTAAATCTCCTCAGAGGGGGATTTTCAGGTAGTAAGAACCCCTCCCCCCCAAGGTCTCCCCTGGGAGAAGAGAATTATGGATGGAGTCTGAAAGTTTGAGAGGTTTGTATCAAAGAGGAGAAGATACGTGAGAAGAGTTGAACCCATAACATGACTATCTTCTCTACATACTAGTGAGGGACATATTTATAACAAATTCTCAAAATAATATTGTTGTTCCCAAATCACACGAGACTGAGTAGCAGCGACAGTAGTGGGGGAGGGGTATAAAATACAACATTATGAGTTTATTTACGAAGAGTACGTCGGGTCTGGGGATAAATCTTTCCTATCCCCTCTGAAATATTTCAAGCCACTAAAAAAACTCTCTGGGGAAAACCTTCCTGGCTATAACAAAAGACTCTCACTGTAAGTCATTAATTCCTGCCATAGCAGTAAAAACCCGTAGAATTACGATCGTCTGTCCCGTAAACCTTATAAAACCACACAGCCTCCGGCGTACCTCCTGTAACTGGCAGATGCGTCATTCTGTAATGTCAAATTCTTTATAAATCATCACCTATCTGATATCTATCTATCTATCTATCTATCTATCTATCTATCTAATCGGTGGGATTAAAATTTTTAACAACAGGTTCCCTGTTTTTCGGACGAAGACATGCGGGGGGGATGGGTTCACGGTGTTTTGCGGTGTATCGCGCCATTGAAAATGATTCTAATAATAAAACAATTATGATATTTCAAATACCCCCTACATTAACGTGGACTCTAAATAAAGAAATTCCCTGTCCAGAATGTTTTAGTGTGGATTGCCACGCTATTTATATAATTACATAGGCGTACAGACCTACCCATACATTATATTAAACTCACCCATTACATATAGGCCTATTTGCGCACATTCCATATCCTAAGAGTGCTCAGCCCATTTAGTTAGTCTGTGCACATGAGAAGGGTGGGAGGACAGTGCGGCGTGCGCAGTAAGCCACGACAACTCTCCCAGCTAATGCACAGATACGGTGCCAGGAGCAAGCTCAGTACATATATACAGCACCAGAACAAAGCTCAGTACATATATACAGCACCAGAACCAAGCTCAGTACATAAATACAGCACCAGAACAAAGCTCAGTACATATAATTAGTACCAGAACCAAGCTCAGTACATATAATTAGTACCAGAACCAAGCTCAGTACATATATACAACACCAGAACAAAGCTCAGAATATATATAGCACCGGAACAAAGCTCAGTACATATATATATATATATATATATATAATTATTTTTTTAGCTTGGTTGTTCTGATATATATGAACTAGGCTTTGTTCTGGTGCTGTATAGATGTACTGAGCTTTGTGCTGGTGCTGTATATTTGTACTGAGCTTGGTACTGGGGCTGTATTTATGTACTGAGCTTGGTATTGGTGCTGTATATATGTACTAAGCTTTGTTGTGGTGCTGTATATATGTACTGAGCTTGGTCCTGGTGCTGTATTTATATGCAGAGCTTAGTTCTGGAGTTGTATAAATGTACTGAGCTTAGTTCTGGTGCTGTAAATATGTACTAAGCTTTGTTGTGGTGCTGTATATATGTACTGAGCCTGGTCCTGGTGCTGTATTTATATGCAGAGCTTAGTTCTGGAGTTGTATATATGTTTTGAGCTTCTCTTTGGTACTGTATATATGTATTGAGCTTGGTTGTTATGATGAATATAACTCCAGAACCAAGCTCAGTACATATATATAGGTAAGGATATGCTGGGAGTTGCTGTTTCACAAAAAAGAACGATACACACATCATCTCGCTGCAGATCATACAGTGACTACAGTACTGAGCAGTCACAGGGAGAATAAACATTTCAATTTAGTGACTCACCGGTGACGACAGATTCTAGTCGTTCTCTTTACTTTTCCATCTGGTCCAGAAATCTATGATGCCTCCTGGCCATGACCCATTTCTGCGGAAATGGGTAAATTTGCTGCTCAGACGTCTTCAGAAGCTCACTTTTTCAACATTTCTGCACCTATAAACAAAGAGCAAATTCTTATGGTACCAAAATCTATGCCCCCAAATATAATAGAGATATGGAGGAAAAAACGGGATACACGGCGCTGCTTAATGTAATTAGTTTAATAACGATGGATGCTACGCGTTTCGATACCGGACTGGCATCTTCATCAGGCATATCAAGGGGATAGTACAGAGGACACATATATATACACAAATGTACAAAATTGAAATCAAGCTCATTGGGCCAGTTCAGACCAGCCTCCTGGCCAGAAAAACCGCCAAAATCAGCAGGTCAAAGTTCAGCAATGTCATAACATAAAGAACATAATACAAAATGAAAAAATGGGGTGAATGCAATAACAAATAAGTTGCTAACAGATAGTACATGTTATTGGATGTCACATTTAGTATAGTAAATCTATGAACAAACTGATCCGTTCAGTTCCTGAACCAAAATGATTTTCGGCATTCAGTACAAATAACATATTGTTTATACAAGTGTTTTATATGTGGTATATGGAAGGGATAGATGATATGGAGTTGTCAGGGGGATGGTGAGATAGTACGATGTCTAGAGAATGTTTTATTTGTACGAGATCCTAATATAGCGCATAATAGCGCGTTGTCATGGTAACCTGTAAACACAGACATACCGGAAGAGAAGGGAAACTATGTTGGAACGCATAGTGAAGCGCAACAGCGCGCAGTGGGAAAGTTTTGCAAAAATAATCTTCGTTACAATCAGTCATAAGTGGCCAAAGATAGAAGCAACAGGGTATAAGTTTATTATAATATTGTAATATAAATAATGAAGTCATGAAGAACACTAACAGCTGAAAGGCCGAACAGGTTCGATGTGGGGAACAATACAATCAGTTAGATGAGCAGCTAATAGAAGCATATCACCTAATTGCATTATAAAAAAATATAGGACTGAAATATGATTGTGTATGCCATATAAATGTATAAGACATAATATATAAAAAGAGAAATAGTAATTAAAATAAAATAATAATAATGAATAAATAAACAATAATTAAACAATAAATGATAGATAATGAAAATTAATAATAGAAAATAATAGTGATAATAATTAATAATTATTAATAAATAATAGAATACCGCTTAGTTGTGATGATATATGTATACCTTCATCATTAGAAAAGAACTAGAATTATTAAAAAATTTCTTTTATATGACTGGATGTATATATTAGGATATCTCAATAAAATTAATGTATAAAAATTTATATAATAAGATTAATATAGACATTACATTACAGCGTATCAATAAAATTGATAATTAAAAATAATAATAATAATAAAATACAATAAATAAAAATAGATTAAAGGGTTGGATACGCTGATATTAGTCCAACGCGGACTCCGCAATATCATTAAGGCCATTGGGGTATAAGGTCACCAGTTTATATATCCAAAAAAACCACCAAATAGTGATTCGATCTGCTGACAAGGGTGGTGGGATTATAATCCAGGACCGTGCTGATTATACCAATGAGGCCTACAGACTATTGTCCGATACAAACTTCTATGAGAGACTGCAGTATAATCCAATACCAACATTTCTACTTGAATATAAATCCCTTATAGAAATGGCTTATACTGATCAGATTATAAATAAAAAAGAGAAAACATTTTTAACAGTTCCTTTTCCTACCATTCCGTTTTTATACCATTTACCAAAGATCCACAAATCCCTATCAAATCCCCCTGGTAGACCCATTATCTCAGGGATAGGGTCCATGACTAGTAATTTGTCACATTTCATAGACATTCACCTCCAAACACATGTAGTCAAACTACCGTCGTACCTTAAAGACTCTACACATCTAATTAGAGAACTGTACAAACTACAAACCGCCCACGATTTTACGGATCTATGGTTTTTAACTGTAGATGTGATATCACTTTATACGAATATCCCACATGATCTTGGCATGCAAGCGTCTCTAACTTATTTAACCTCCAACCCTCTTTTCCCAAATAATCAGATCAACTTTCTGATGGATTGTATTGATTTTATACTTAAACGAAATATTTTCACCTTTGAGGGTAAATTTTACAGACAGGTTAAGGGCTGTGCGATGGGGTCAAGATTCGCCCCGTCGTACGCTAACCTGTACATGGGGGCTTTTGAAGAATCTTATATATACGGTGACCATAATTTTAAGGATAATATTATTTTTTACAAACGCTATATAGACGACCTCTTTTTCGTCATTAAAGGAGATGCGACTGTAATTTCAGATTGGGTTAGCCACCTCAATAGCAACAATTTTGGTATTTTATTTACACATACATCGTCCTTGGAACAAATAGACTTTCTGGATTTAACAATTGAAAAAAATGGCCGTTTTTTAAGTACTAAGACTCATTTTAAAGGAGTTGACGTTAACAGCTATCTAGATTTTAAAAGTGCACACTATCGTCCATGGCTAAAGAATGTACCTTTTGGCCAATTCAAACGAATAAGAAAAAATTGTACCAGCGATAAAGATTTCTCCATTGAATGTAATATTTTGAAAAAAAGATTCAAACAAAAAAACTTTCCAACCAGTTTGATTAAGGGAGCAGAGTCTAGAGCAAAGGCGTTAACACAATCTGAGTGTATCAACCCCAAAGCGCAAGCTGTTGTGAAACCGACCGATTTTAATTGTCATTTTATCACCACCTTTAATAAAGGGAGCAAACTAATTAATACTATACTTCTGAAGCATTGGCACATTCTAACAAATGACCAATTTATGAAAAGTATCCTTCCCATCAAGCCAAAGATCACATATAGAAGGGCAAAAACGCTAAGAAATTTGATAGCGCCAAGCAAACTGCATAGAATTACTCAAGACCCTCCAAAAACATCATTAATTATTAATGGGTCATATCGTTGTGGCAAATCTAGATGTCTTTGTTGTCTAAACATTGCAAACAAAAAAACGCACTTCACTTCCATGATTACGAATGAAAGGTTTCCGATAAAAAGTTTTCTCAATTGTGGTAGTGACTACGTCATCTACCTTTTACAATGCACGTGTGATCAACAATATGTGGGTCGTACCACCCAAACCCTTAGATGTAGAGTCAATAAACATAGATTTAATGTTAGGACTGGGTTTGAAAAACATAGCGTGTCCCGCCACTGTGCTACTGAACATAAATGCAACTTTGACTCTATCACCCTGACTCCCATTGAAAAAATACCTCTTGATATATCTAATAGATTTATTAGATTAAAACAAAGAGAAAATTTTTGGATATATAAACTGGTGACCTTATACCCCAATGGCCTTAATGATATTGCGGAGTCCGCGTTTGACTAATATCAGCGTATCCAACCCTTTAATCTATTTTTATTTATTGTATTTTATTATTATTATTATTTTTAATTATCAATTTTATTGATACGCTGTAATGTAATGTCTATATTAATCTTATTATATTAATTTTTATACATTAATTTTATTGAGATATCCTAATATATACATCCAGTCATATAAAAGAAATTTTTTAATAATTCTAGTTCTTTTCTAATGATGAAGGTATACATATATCATCACAACTAAGCGGTATTCTATTATTTATTAATAATTATTAATTATTATCACTATTATTTTCTATTATTAATTTTCATTATCTATCATTTATTGTTTAATTATTGTTTATTTATTCATTATTATTATTTTATTTTAATTACTATTTCTCTTTTTATATATTATGTCTTATACATTTATATGGCATACACAATCATATTTCAGTCCTATATTTTTTTATAATGCAATTAGGTGATATGCTTCTATTAGCTGCTCATCTAACTGATTGTATTGTTCCCCACATCGAACCTGTTCGGCCTTTCAGCTGTTAGTGTTCTTCATGACTTCATTATTTATATTACAATATTATAATAAACTTATACCCTGTTGCTTCTATCTTTGGCCACTTATGACTGATTGTAACGAAGATTATTTTTGCAAAACTTTCCCACTGCGCGCTGTTGCGCTTCACTATGCGTTCCAACATAGTTTCCCTTCTCTTCCGGTATGTCTGTGTTTACAGGTTACCATGACAACGCGCTATTATGCGCTATTTTAGGATCTCGTACAAATAAAACATTCTCTAGACATCGTACTATCTCACCATCCCCCTGACAACTCCATATCATCTATCCCTTCCATATACCACATATAAAACACTTGTATAAACAATATGTTATTTGTACTGAATGCCGAAAATCATTTTGGTTCAGGAACTGAACGGATCAGTTTGTTCATAGATTTACTATACTAAATGTGACATCCAATAACATGTACTATCTGTTAGCAACTTATTTGTTATTGCATTCACCCCATTTTTTCATTTTGTATTATGTTCTTTATGTTATGACATTGCTGAACTTTGACCTGCTGATTTTGGCGGTTTTTCTGGCCAGGAGGCTGGTCTGAACTGGCCCAATGAGCTTGATTTCAATTTTGTACATTTGTGTATATATATGTGTCCTCTGTACTATCCCCTTGATATGCCTGATGAAGATGCCAGTCCGGTATCGAAACGCGTAGCATCCATCGTTATTAAACTAATTACATTAAGCAGCGCCGTGTATCCCGTTTTTTCCTCCATATCTCTATTACTTTGGCAACCCCGTGGGAGTTTGCGTTGGGATTGGCAGCAGCTTATCTACTACGAATTACATGCCGGTAATTCACAACCTCATAGGTGAGCATTTATGTGCGTTATCTCCGCTCATTTTCTATTGATACCGCAAGTTTTGGCGCCGTGTCCTTTTTTGTTTCTCTTCAGTATTACCCAAATATAATAGTATCATACACTGTGCCCCCGAATATAATAGCGCTACACACTGTACCCCTGAATATGATCGTAACATACACTGTGCCCCGAATAAAATTGTATCAAACACTGTAAAGTAATGCCCCACACACAGTGACCCCTGTAGATAGTGCCCCTCATAGAGCCCTCTGTAGATAGTGCTCTCAGTAGAGCCCTCTATAGATAGTTCTCTCAATAGAGCCCTCTGTTGGTAGTAGCGTTCCCTGTAGATAGTGCCCCATGTAGCGTTCACCGCAGACAGGGCCCCCTGTAGCATTCCCTGTAGATAGTGCCCCCTGTGGCATTCACTGTAGCGTTCCCTGTAGAGTGCCCCCTGTAGCGTTCCCTGTATAGTGCCCCTTGTAGATAGGCCCCTCTGTGGCGTTCCCTGTGAATAGAGCCCTCTGTGGCGTTCCCTGTAGATAGAGCCCCATGTGGTGTTTCCTGTAGATAGAGCCCCCTGTGGCATTCCCTGTAGATAGAGACCCTTGTGGCGTTCCCTGTAGATAGAGACCCTTGTGGCGTTCCCTGTAGATAGAGCTCCCTGTACCCGTGTGGCGGTCCCTGTAGATAGAGCCCATGTGGTGTTTCCTGTAGATAGAGCCCCCTGTGGCATTCCCTGTAGATAGAGCCCCTGTGGCGTATCCTGTAGATAGAGCTCCCTGTGCCCGTGTGGCGGTCCCTGTACATAGGGCCCCATGTGGCATGCCCTGTAGATAGAGCCCCCTGTGGCATTCCCTGTAGATAGAGCCCGATTTAGCGTTCCCTGTAGATAGGGCCCCCTGTGGCGTTTCCTGTAGATAGAGCCCCTTGTGGCATTCCCTGTAGATAGAGCCCCTTGTGACGTTCCCTGTAGATAGAGCCCCCTGTGCCCCTGTGGCGGTCCCTGTAGATAGGGCCCCCTGTGGCATTCCCTGTAGTTAGAGCCCCTTGTGACGTTCCCTGTAGATAGAGACCCCTGTGGCGTTCCCTGTAGATAGAGATCCCTTTGGCGTTCCCTGTAGATAGAGGCCCCTGTCGTGGTCCCTGTAGATAGGGCCCCATGCGGCGTTCACTGTAGATGGGGCCCTATCTACAGGGAACGCCACATGGGGCCCTATCTGCAGGGAACGCCACATGGGGCCCTATCTACAGGGACCGCCACAGGGGTCTCCATCTACAGGGACCGCCACAGGGGTCTCCATCTACACGGACCGCCACAGGGGTCTCCATCTACAGGGAACGCCACAAGGGCCCTATCTACAGGAAACACCACAGGGGCCCTATCTACAGGGAACGCCACATGGGGCCCTATGTGGCGTTACCCTGTAGATAGGGTCCCCTGTGGCGTTCCCTGTAGATAATGGCCCCTATATAGTCCCCTGTAGTTAGTTCCCTATATAGTCTTCTGTAGTTCTCGTTCCCTGTATAGTCCCCCATGTAGTGCCCACTGTAGAAGGAAAAAAAACACATTTTCTTACCTGTCCCGTTGCTGCACCATCCTCCAGCGACGTCAGTCCTCCTCCATCGGAACGATGCAGCGGCGCGATGACGTCATCTATCTATCTATCTATCTATCTATCTATCTATCTATCTATCCAGTGGCGGATTAAGTAAACCATAGGCCCTGGGCTGTTCCACAAGCTTGGGCCCCCTCTCTCCACCACCGCCCTGCCACATTGTGTCTATATTAAACACCACCTTTCTCTGTGAGCATTAAAAAATGAGTGTTATGATTCACTTGTCAAATGGCTGTGTCCCTACATACTGACAGTCTCCAACCATCGCTGACAGTATAACACTGTGTAAGGACACTTCCTCCTGACAATGGGAATGGTAACACGCATTTGTCTACTAATCCTGGGTAAACAAAGTCTTTATGTGGAGTACAAGGATTTCCTACAACAGACACGTCAGGAAAGGGGACAGATCCTCTATAGATCCAGTGACTCACAAGTGATGTCTTCTCTGATGGGAGTCGTTCTCTTTTCTTCTCTTCTCCATCTGACACAGACCGTTATGGCGACTTCTCCTGATGACTGCAGAGGACATTATGCTGGGTGAGGAAGCTGATGATTCTCTTATTCAGGATGCTGTTGAACAGTTTCCCCAGGTTGCTGCTGACACATATCCCTCGGTAGTTAACTGGGTCGTACCTGTCCCCGCTCTTGTTATAAGTCCTTTGTTCCAGATTTGAGGGAAGTAGCCGGCACATAGCACCATTGTAAAGGATCTGCCAGGCACTGCGGGGTTAACTCCCAGAACTAATCAGTCAGCACCTGAGAATACATCCCTGAGACTGACTCCTGCTTCCACCATTCAGGCTGGCAGGCTTAGGAGTGGGAGAGCCTATCGTAACCTGGCCAGACTCAGCTAGCTCCCGCCCTCGGTCTATTTAAGCCTGCACTTCCTGTCCCTCGGTGCTTGTTATTGCTTTGGTTTCCTTCCTTGTGGTTCCTGGCCCAGCTACAGCTCCTGCTATTTTTGATCCTGCTCCATACCGACCCTGGCTTACCGACTACTCTTCTGCTTTTCGTTTTGTACCTCGCACACTCCTGGCTTGACTCGGCTCGTTCACCACTCTGGTTGCTCACGGTGTTGCCGTGGGCAACGGCCCCTTTTCCTTGCTTGTGTTCCTTGTATGTTTGTCGTGTTTGTCGTGCACTTACTGAGCGCAGGGACCGCCGCCCAGTTGTACCCCGTCGCCTAGGGCGGGTCGTTGCAAGTAGGCAGGGACAGAGTGGCGGGTAGATTAGGGCTCACTTGTCCGTCTCCCTACCCCCTGCCGTTACATAATAACAAGCCCATACCTAGTCTACCCCTGGTCCCTGACACCACTATGGATCCCCGTGAGACCCTGGCTCAGCAAATGCAGGGTCTCTCCCTACAGGTCCAGGCCCTGGCTCAGAGGGTCAACCAGCCTGATGCTACCCTGGTAGTTCCCCGCACCGCACCTCTTGAACCCCACCTCAAGTTGCCCGACCGGTTCTCAGGGGACCGGAGGACTTTTCTCTCCTTTCGGGAGAGTTGTAGGCTTTACTTTCGTTTAAAGCCTCATTCCTCAGGTTCTGAGAGCCAGCGGGTGGGTATAATTATGTCCCGGCTCCAGGAAGGGCCCCAAGAGTGGGCCTTCTCCTTGGCTCCTGACGCCCCTGAACTTTCCTCCGTTGATTGTTTCTTTTCTGCTCTCGGACTCATCTATGACGAGACTGACAAGACTGCCTTTGCCGAGAGTCAGCTGGTGACCTTAAGTCAGGGTAAGAGACCTGTTGAGGAGTATTGCTCTGACTTTCGGAAGTGGTGCGTAGCTTCTCGGTGGAATGACCCTGCCTTAAGGTGCCAGTTTAGGTTGGGTCTGTCGAATGCCCTGAAAGACCTGCTAGTTAGCTATCCCTCTTGTGACTCCCTAGACCAGGTTATGGCTTTAGCGATACGACTTGACCGACGTCTCAGGGAACGACAACGTGAACGTTTATGTGTTTTCTCCTCCGACTCCCCCATGATGCCTCCCGAAGCTCCGTTGCTTCGTTCCTCCCCGAAAGATTCAGAGATACCTATGCAACTCGGGGCCTCCGTGTCCCCCCAACAACGTAGAGAATTCCGCAGGAAGAATGGTCTCTGCTTCTACTGTGGGGACGACAAGCATCAAGTGAACAACTGTCCTAAGCGTAAGGTTGCAGCCAGAGAACTTCCGCGTCTAAGTGATCATCGGGGAGGTCACTTGGGCGCACAGGTATTTCCCGTAAATATGAAACGTACTAAGATCTTGCTTCCCTTTCAGGTCTCTTTTGGTGGTAGGTCTGCTACCGGCAGTGCTTTCGTGGATTCAGGGTCCTCTACTAATATCATGTCTGTGGAATTTGCTATGTCCCTTGCTATGCCTCTTATTGATTTGCCTAAACCTGTCCCGGTAGTGGGTATCGACGCCACTCCTCTTGCTAATGGTTATTTTACACAGCATACCCCTGTTTTTGAACTCCTTGTTGGCTCCATGCATTTGGAGCAGTGCTCTGTACTGTTGATGCAGGGATTATCGTACGATTTGGTGCTAGGTCTTCCCTGGTTGCAGTTGCATAATCCTACGTTTGACTGGAATACTGGGGAGCTAACCAAATGGGGTAATGAATGTTGTACGTCATGTTTTTCTGTTAATTCTATTTCTCCCCCTAAGGAGGCGAATACGCTACCCGAGTTTGTTCAGGACTTCGCTGATGTTTTCTCTAGGGAGGCCTCCGAAGTGTTACCTCCTCATAGAGAATACGATTGCGCTATCGAATTGGTACCAGGAGCTAAGCTTCCTAAGGGTAGGATATTTAATCTTTCTTGTCCCGAACGTGAAGCTATGAGAGTGTATATCCAGGAATCCCTGGCCAAGGGTTACATTCGTCCCTCTTCTTCTCCGGTAGGTGCTGGCTTCTTCGTGGGGAAGAAGGATGGTGGTCTTAGGCCATGCATTGACTACCGTAGCCTGAATAAGGTCACGGTAAGGAACCAGTATCCCCTTCCTTTGATTCCTGATCTCTTTAATCAGGTTCAGGGGGCCCAATGGTTTTCTAAATTGGATCTACGGGGGGCGTATAACCTTATTCGCATCAAAGAGGGGGATGAGTGGAAGACTGCGTTTAACACGCCCGAAGGCCATTTCGAATACCTCGTCATGCCCTTTGGGTTGTGTAATGCCCCTGCGGTCTTCCAGAATTTCATAAATGAGATTTTGAGAAATTACCTGGGGATTTTTCTGGTAGTGTACCTTGATGACATACTGGTGTTTTCCAAGGACTGGTCCTCCCACGTGGAGCATGTCAGGAAGGTGCTCCAGGTCCTTCGGGAAAATAAACTGTTTGCCAAAACCGAAAAATGTGTGTTTGGGGTACAGGAGATTCCATTTTTGGGTCAAATCCTCACTCCTCATGAATTCCGCATGGACCCCGCCAAGGTTCAGGCTGTGGCGGAATGGGTCCAACCTGCCTCCCTGAAGGCGTTACAGTGTTTTTTGGGGTTTGCTAATTATTACAGGAGATTTATTGCTAACTTCTCGGTCATCGCTAAGCCCCTTACGGACCTCACTCGCAAAGGTGCTGATCTCCTCCACTGGCCTCCTGAGGCTGTCCAGGCTTTTGAGGTCCTTAAGAAGTGCTTTGTCTCGGCCCCGGTGCTGGTTCAGCCCAACCAAATGGAGCCATTTATCGTGGAAGTTGACGCATCTGAGGTGGGAGTGGGGGCTGTCTTGTCCCAGGGTACCAGGTCCCTCACCCATCTCCGCCCCTGTGCCTACTTCTCCAGGAAGTTTTCGCCAACTGAAAGTAACTATGATATTGGCAACCGCGAACTCTTAGCCATTAAATGGGCATTTGAAGAGTGGCGCCACTTCCTGGAGGGGGCTAGGCACCAGGTAACGGTCCTTACCGACCACAAGAATCTGGTGTTCCTAGAATCTGCCCGGAGGCTAAACCCGAGACAAGCTCGATGGGCGTTATTTTTTACCAGATTCAATTTTTTGGTTACCTATAGGGCTGGGTCTAAAAATATTAAGGCTGATGCACTGTCGCGTAGCTTCATGGCCAGCCCTCCTTCGGAGGAAGATCCTGCTTGTATTTTGCCTCCAGGTATAATCATTTCCTCGATCGATTCTGATTTAGTCTCTGAAATTGCTGCTGATCAAGGTGCAGCTCCCGGGAACCTTCCTGAGAACAAGCTGTTTGTTCCCCTGCAATTCCGGCTAAGGGTACTTAGGGAAAATCATGACTCCGCACTATCTGGCCATCCAGGCATCCTGGGTACCAAACACCTCATTACCAGAAATTATTGGTGGCCTGGGTTGCCTAAAGACGTTAAGGCCTACGTCGCCGCTTGTGAGGTTTGTGCTAGGTCCAAGACTCCCAGGTCCCGACCAGCGGGCTTACTGCGTTCGTTGCCCATTCCCCAGAGACCTTGGACACATATCTCCATGGATTTTATCACCGATTTGCCTCCATCCCAAGGCAAGTCGGTGGTGTGGGTGGTGGTGGACCGCTTCAGTAAGATGTGCCACTTTGTGCCCCTCAAGAAACTACCCAACGCCAAAACGTTGGCTACCTTGTTTGTCAAACACATCCTGCGTCTCCATGGGGTCCCTGTCAATATTGTTTCGGACAGAGGGGTACAATTTGTTTCATTGTTTTGGAGAGCCTTCTGTATGAAGTTGGGGATTGATCTGTCCTTCTCCTCTGCCTTCCATCCTGAAACCAATGGCCAAACGGAGAGGACTAATCAGTCTCTAGAACAATACTTAAGGTGTTTTGTCTCTGACTGTCAATTTGATTGGGTCTCCTTCATTTCCCTCGCCGAATTTTCCCTTAATAACCGGGTCAGTAACTCGTCTGGGGTCTCTCCTTTTTTTTGTAATTTTGGGTTTAATCCACGGTTCTCCTCCGTTTCACCTGGTAGTTCCAACAATCCTGAGGTAGAGGTCGTTCATCGGGAACTGTGCACAGTCTGGGCCCAGGTTCAGAAAAACCTAGAGGTGTCCCAGAGCGTACAAAAAACTCAGGCTGATAAAAAACGTTCTGCTAACCCCCTGTTTATGGTCGGGGATCTGGTGTGGTTGTCGTCTAGGAACTTGCGTCTCAAGGTTCCGTCCAAGAAGTTTGCTCCCCGGTTTATTGGGCCGTATAAGGTCATTGAGGTCCTCAATCCTGTCTCCTTCCGGCTGGAGTTACCCCCGTCTTTTCGGATACACGACGTGTTTCATGCCTCCCTCCTCAAACGCTGCTCCCCGTCCTTGGCTCCCTCGAGGAGACCTCCTGTTCCCATCCTCACCCCGGAGGGGGTGGAATTCGAGGTGGCCAGGATTGTGGACAGCAAGATGGTCCAAGGCTCCCTCCAGTACCTGGTCCATTGGAGAGGATATGGGCCCGAGGAGAGGACTTGGGTACCCGCCCGGGATGTTCACGCTGGGGTATTGGTCAGGAGGTTCCACCTGCGTTTCCCCAGTAAGCCAGGTCCACTTAGAAAGGGTCCGGTGGCCCCTCATAAAAGGGGGGGTACTGTAAAGGATCTGCCAGGCACTGCGGGGTTAACTCCCAGAACTAATCAGTCAGCACCTGAGAATACATCCCTGAGACTGACTCCTGCTTCCACCATTCAGGCTGGCAGGCTTAGGAGTGGGAGAGCCTATCGTAACCTGGCCAGACTCAGCTAGCTCCCGCCCTCGGTCTATTTAAGCCTGCACTTCCTGTCCCTCGGTGCTTGTTATTGCTTTGGTTTCCTTCCTTGTGGTTCCTGGCCCAGCTACAGCTCCTGCTATTTTTGATCCTGCTCCATACCGACCCTGGCTTACCGACTACTCTTCTGCTTTTCGTTTTGTACCTCGCACACTCCTGGCTTGACTCGGCTCGTTCACCACTCTGGTTGCTCACGGTGTTGCCGTGGGCAACGGCCCCTTTTCCTTGCTTGTGTTCCTTGTATGTTTGTCGTGTTTGTCGTGCACTTACTGAGCGCAGGGACCGCCGCCCAGTTGTACCCCGTCGCCTAGGGCGGGTCGTTGCAAGTAGGCAGGGACAGAGTGGCGGGTAGATTAGGGCTCACTTGTCCGTCTCCCTACCCCCTGCCGTTACAACCATATTGAATAGTTTTGCTATTGCGGCCTGTGTTCCTGGCGGCCTGTACTTCTGGCGGGCTGTGTTCCTGGCGGGCTGTGTTCCTGGCGGGCTGTGTTCCTGGCGGGCTGTGTTCCTGGCGGGCTGTGTTCCTGGCGGGCTGTGTTCCTGGCGGGCTGTGTTTCTGGCGGGCTGTGTTCCTGGCGGGCTGTGTTCCTGGCGGGCTGTGTTCCTGGCGGGCTGTGTTTCTGGCGGGCTGTGTTTCTTACGGGCTGTGTTCCTGGCGGGCTGTGTTTCTGGCGGGCTGTGTTTCATAATTTCTGGTGAGATTCTGTCTAGGCCGCTGGATTTTTTACACCTTATGTCTGAGGTTCTCTCTGTTACTTCTTGCAGTGTTATCGGTGTATCCAGGGGGTTTTGAGAATCTTTCAGTGTTTCCTCCATCGCCTTCAATTTTGATATTATTTGTTTTTGTTGTTGGCTTTGTTCTTCCTTCGGGATATCTTTGTAGAGGTCCCTGAAATATTGGAGCCAGATGTTGCCATTTTGGATATGAAGGTTGTTTTTCTTGCAATTTTTGCCCATGTGTTTCCATAATTCCCAGAACGAGTTGTCATGGAGGGCATCTTGGAGTTGGGTAAGTTTGGTGGAGATGTGACTTTGTTTTTTCTTTCGGAGGATGGGCTTGTATTGCCTCTGTATGTTGGTGTAGGCCTCCTTCAGACCGGCGTTATTTGAGGCAGTTCTTAGGGTCTTCCGTACTTCTTTGCACTCACGGTCAAACTAACCGTTGGGAAGTATTTCTTGTGGCCTCTTGTATTTATATGTTTTCAGGTCAGAACCCTCTGCCAGGATATAAAATATATTATTGAGGTCATTTACGGCCTGATTTACCCCTCCTGGGCTGGTCTCATACACCTTGTTGTAGAAGTTGTGAAGCATCTCCGGCACTTCTGGTCTGTTGATTGTCTCTTTATAATTTATTGTCAATATATTGGACCATTTATAAGATGGCGGCAGGTTGGAGAGTCCGGTCTGATGTATCGCTCTGTTTTCTCCTAGTTTGTTTTCATTAATTTCAGGAATATTTATTGGGTTCGGGTGATTTGATGTACTAGCGCCCTGGTCATTGGCTGTCCTTATGTCAGCGCTCTCCATTGTTCAGACTTTGTGTTTGTGGTCTTAGATTTGCTATCTCTTGTCGGAGCTTTGCATTTTCTTGTTGCAGCTCTCGGAGTGTACGTTGTATTTCCCGTAGAGCTGATGCATGTTCACATTTTAGTTTGTTTATCTCTTTAATTACTTGGTCATTTGTGTTTTTGTCACCGAGATTTCTTTGAAGTTCTTCCTTGAATTGTACAAACTCTCCTTCTAATTGAGATAAACAGTCTCTGAGGGTGTCCTGTGAGGGGTGTGGGACATTAGTTAGGACATGAGGCAGCAGGGGTGGGGTGGGGGGGGGGGGGTTGGATCTCTGGAGATTGTCTCTGTATGTCCATCTCTGGTCTTAGTTCCTGGAGTTTGTTGTTCTTTGTAGGTTTGGGCCTGGTCTTTAATATTAGGAAAGATTTCTTCAAATGTCCTCGTTGCCTTGTATGAGAACGGTGCCGTTATTATATAGGTTTATGGTAAGTGTAATACTCCCATCATTTTCTGTGTCTTTTATTCTGATCTGTCGGCCCTTATTGATGCCAAACTTTGAAGAAGACCGCCTAGGAAGCAGCACCAAAAAACGTCCGAAATCGCCTCCCATTGATTTTAATGGCGGATGCGGGTTTTTCCAGAGAAAAAAAAAGCGTCATGCTCATGAAAATAATTGGATAATGATCCTTACAGTCCTGGCACAAGGCTGTGTGCCAAGCGGAGGGGTGCTCCGTGTAACAAGGCTGTGTGCCAGGCGGAGGGGCCCTCCGTGTAACAAGGCTGTGTGCCAGGAGGAGGGGTGCTCCGTGTAACAAGGCTGTGTGCCAGGCGGAGGGGTGCTCCGTGTAACAGGGCTGTGTGCCAGGCGGAGGGGCCCTCCGTGTAACAAGGCTGTGTGTCAGGCGGAGGGGTGCTTCGTGTAACAAGGCTGTGTGCCAGGAGGAGGGGTGCTCCGTGTAACAAGGCTGTGTGCCAGGCGGAGGGGTGCTCCGTGTAACAAGGCTGTGTGCCAAGCGGAGGGGTGCTCCGTGTAACAAGGCTGTGTGCCAGGCGGAGGGGCCCTCCGTGTAACAAGGCTGTGTGCCAGGAGGAGGGGTGCTCCGTGTAAGAAGGCTGTGTGCCAGGCGGAGGGGTGCTCCGTGTAACAAGGCTGTGTGCCAGGCGGAGGGGTGCTCCGTGTAACAAGGCTGTGCGCCAGGCGGAGGGGTGCTCCGTGTAACAAGGCTGTGCGCCAGGCGGAGGGGTGCTCCGTGTAACAAGGCTGTGTGCCAGGCGGAGGGGCGCTCCGTGTAACAAGGCTGTGTGCCAGGCGGAGGGGCCCTCCGTGTAACAAGGCTGTGTGCCAGGCGGAGGGGTGCTCCGTGTAACAGGGCTGTGTGCCAGGCGGAGGGGTGCTCCGTGTAACAAGGCTGTGTGCCAGGCGGAGGGGCCCTCCGTGTAACAAGGCTGTGTGCCAGGCGGAGGGGTGCTCCGTGTAACAAGGCTGTGTGCCAGGCATAGGGGTGCTCAGTGTAACAGGGCTGTGTGCCAGGCATAGGGGTGTTCAGTGTAACAGGGCTGTGTGCCAGGCATAGGGGTGCTCCGTGTAACAAGGCTGTGTGCCAGGCGGAGGGGTGCTCCGTGTAACAAGGCTGTGTGCCAGGCGGAGGGGTGCTCAGTGTAACAAGGCTGTGTGCCAGGCGGAGGGGTGCTCCGTGTAACAAGGCTGTGTGCCAGGCGGAGGGGTGCTCCGTGTAACAAGGCTGTGCGCCAGGCGGAGTGGTGCTCAGTGTAACAGGGCTGTGTGCCAGGCATAGGGGTGCTCCGTGTAACAAGGCTGTGTGCCAGACGGAGGGGTGCTCCGTGTAACAAGGCTGTGTGCCAGGCGGAGTGGTGCTCAGTGTAACAAGGCTGTGTGCCAGGCGGAGGGGTGCTCCGTGTAACAAGGCTGTGTGCCAGGCGGAGTGGTGCTCAGTGTAACAAGGCTGTGTGCCAGGAGGAGGAGTGCTCCGTGTAACAAGGCTGTGCGCCAGGCGGAGTGGTGCTCAGTGTAACAAGGCTGTGTGCCAGGCGGAGGGGTGCTCCGTGTAACAAGGCTGTGTGCCAGGCGGAGGGGTGCTCCGTGTAACAAGGCTGTGTGCCAGGCATAGGGGTGCTCCGTGTAACAAGGCTGTGTGCCAGGCGGAGGGGTGCTCCGTGTAACAAGGCTGTGTGCCAGGCGGAGTGGTGCTCAGTGTAACAAGGCTGTGTGCCAGGCGGAGTGGTGCTCAGTGTAACAAGGCTGTGTGCCAGGAGGAGGAGTGCTCCGTGTAACAAGGCTGTGCGCCAGGCGGAGTGGTGCTCAGTGTAACAAGGCTGTGTGCCAGGCGGAGGGGTGCTCCGTGTAACAAGGCTGTGTGCCAGGCGGAGGGGTGCTCCGTGTAACAGGGCTGTGTGCCAGGAGGAGGGGTGCTCGGTGTAACAAGGCTGTGTGCCAGGAGGAGGAGTGCTCCGTGTAACAAGGCTGTGTGCCAGGCGGAGGGGTGCTCCGTGTAACAAGGCTGTGTGCCAGGCGGAGGGGTCCTCCGTGTAACAAGGCTGTGTGCCAGGCGGAGGGGTGCTCCGTGTAACAAGGCTGTGCGCCAGGCGGAGTGGTGCTCAGTGTAACAGGGCTGTGTGCCAGGCAGAGGGGTGCTCCGTGTAACCAGGCTGTGTGCCAGGCGGAGGGGTGCTCCGTGTAACAGGGCTGTGCGCCAGGCGGAGGAGTGCTCCGTGTAACAGGGCTGTGTGCCAGGCGGAGGGGTGCTCCGTGTAACAGGGCTGTGCGCCAGGCAGAGGGGTGCTCCGTGTAACAAGGCTGTGCGCCAGGCGGAGGAGTGCTCCGTGTAACAGGGCTGTGTGCCAGGCGGAGGGGTGCTCCGTGTAACAGGGCTGTGCGCCAGGCGGAGGAGTGCTCCGTGTAACAGGGCTGTGCGCCAGGCGGAGGAGTGCTCCGTGTAACAGGGCTGTGTGCCAGGCGGAGGGGTGCTCCGTGTAACAGGGCTGTGTGCCAGGCGGAGGGGTGCTCCGTGTAACAAGGCTGTGTGCCAGGCGGAGGGGTGGAGTGTAGAATAATACATTTGTTTTCCTCTTGTCTTCCTCTTTAGGCTATGTTCACACGGGGTCTTTTGCCGAGTTTTTTGACGCGGAAACCGCGTCGCAAAACTCGGCAGAAACGGCCCGAGAACGCCTCCCATTGATTTCAATGGGAGGCGTCGGCGTCTTTTTCCCGCGAGCAGTAAAACTGCCTCGCGGGAAAAAGAAGCGACATGCCCTATCTTCGGGCGCTTCCGCCTCCGACCTCCCATTGACTTCAATGGGAGGCAGGAGAAAGCGTATATCTCGCTGTTTTATGCCCGCGGCGCTCAATGGCCGCGGGCGAAAAACGGCGCGATAATTGCTGTTCACACAGAGTATTTTGGGGGAGGAATATCTGCCTCAAAATTCCGTTTGGAACTTTGAGGCAGATATTCCTCCCCTAAAATACTCCGTGTGAACATAGCCTAAGGCCCTGTTCACACAGAGTTTTTTTACGAGGTTTTTGGGGCAGAAACCGTGCCAAAAAACTCCTCAAAAACCGCCCGAAAATGCCTCCCATTGATTTCAATGGGAGGCAGACGAGTTTTTTGTGGTAAAAAGAAGCAACATGACCCATCTTGAGGCGGTTTCCACCTCCAAAACTCCATTTCAATGAGTCAGAAAAAACCTCGACGAGTGTTTTGACGAGTTTTTGTCAAACCACTGTGCAAAAACCTACTGGAGCAGTTTTTGCAGGAGGAATTTTCCTCCTGCAAAAAACTCAGTGTGAACACAGCCTTAGAGGTAAAGTCAACAAAAAGTGTCTGGTTTTTGTGTGACTGTGACATGTTTTCTGGCTTTCCTCGCTTGAATGCTCCTCTGCCCTCCGGAGTATGTGATCTCCAAGTTTCTTGATGACCCCCCCCCCCCCCCCCATCTAAATCTTCTATTCCAAACTACGTCTTACGGACATTTACTTTATTCTGCTTTTCTTGTTCTAAACTCTGATTTTCCATTTTTTTGAGAAATCCTTTTTTCGTTGTTTTCTTTCTAGGATAGTTGATGCTCTGTTCTCTGGACTCTGTCAGACTTGGTGCCAGTGGCGTAACTATAGGGCTCGCAGCGGTCGCAATTGCGATGGGGCCCCGAAGCCAGGGGTCCAGCGGCCCCTCGCAACACATCAATGAAAAGTTACTATAGTTACTGAGGCCTATGTCAGGGGCGTAGCTGGGGGGGGGGGGGGCAGGCGGGGCATGTGCCCCGGGCGCAACTTAGAGGGGGGCGCCAGCGCCTCCCCCTCCTGCACTATAATTGTACCTGAGTCTATAGGACACAGGTACAATTAGAAGCAATGAATGTCCAGGTACGTTTCGTGCCCGGCTATTCAGCTCTTTTTTACCAGTGAAGCTTCCGTCTATGAAAGGCTCTGATTGACAGGGAAAGTCATCCTGCCCAGCCAATAAGCGCCTTTCATAGACGCTTCGTTCAACCCCCAGGAGACCTGCGCAGAAGAGAGCAGGTCTCCATGGCTGCCGGACGGCGTGGGAGCGGGAATAAGGTGAGTTAGAATAGTTTATTTTATTGTAATAAAAAGTGTGTGGCTGTATCTACAGGGGGGGCTTTATCTACAGGGGGGCTTTAT